>NC_089275.1:38927085-39230585 GCF_963678975.1 Dysidea avara | reverse complement strand
CTGTAGAGAGTTCAGTTAGATGAAGTTACATTGTAGAGAGTTCAGCTACAAAGAAACTACAATGTAGAGAGTTCAGCTGCAAACAAATTGCCTTGTAGAGACAAACAAATCACCCTGTAGAAAGATCAGCTAGAAGAAGTTACCTTGTAGAGAGTTCAGCTACAAACAAGTCACCCTGTAGAGAGTTCAGCTAGAAGAAGTTACATTGTAGAGAGTTCAGCTTCAAAGAAACTACCATGTAGAGAGTT
Source organism: Dysidea avara (assembly GCF_963678975.1). Taxonomy (NCBI): domain Eukaryota; kingdom Metazoa; phylum Porifera; class Demospongiae; order Dictyoceratida; family Dysideidae; genus Dysidea; species Dysidea avara. The sequence continues at coordinate 39,230,337 of NC_089275.1, read as the reverse complement.
CAGCAGCAAACAAATTGCCCTGTAGAAAATTCAGCTACAGACAAATCACCTTGTAGAAAGATCAGCTAGAAGAAGTTACATTGTAGAGAGTTCAGCTAGAAACAAGTCACCCTGTAGAGAGATCAGCTAGAAACAAGTCACCCTGTAGAGAGTTCAGCTAGAAGAAGTTACATTGTAGAGAGTTCAGCTACAAAGAAACTACCATGTAGAGAGTTCAACTGCAAACAAATTGCCCTGTAGAGACAAACAAATCACCCTGTAGAAAGATCAGCTAGAAGAAGTTACCTTGTAGAGAATTCAGTTACAAACAAATCACCCTGTAGAGAGTTCAGCTAGAAACAAGTTACACTGTAGAGAGATCAGCTAGAAACAAGTCACCCTGTAGAGAATTCAGCTAGAAGAAGTCACATTGTAGAGAGTTCAGCTACAAAGAAACTACCATGTAGAGAGTTCAGCTGCAAACAAATTGCCCTGTAGAGAATTCAGCTACAAACAAATCACCCTGTAGAAAGATCAGCTAGAAGAAGTTACCTTGTAGAGAGTTCAGCTAGAAACAAATCACCCTGTAGAGAGTTCAGCTAGAAACAAGCCACCCTGTAGAGAGTTCAGCTAGATGAAGTTACATTGTAGAGAGTTCAGCTACAAAGAAACTACAATGTAGAGAGTTCAGCTGCAAACAAATTGCCTTGTAGAGACAATCAAATCACCCTGTAGAAAGATCAGCTAGAAGAAGTTACCTTATAGAGAGTTCAGCTACAAACAAATCACCCTGTAGAGAGTTCAGCTAGAAACAAGTCACCCTGTAGAGAGTTCAGCTAGAAGAAGTTACATTGTAGAGAGTTCAGCTACAAAGAAACTACCATGTAGAGAGTTCAGCTGCAAACAAATTGCCCTGTAGAGACAAACAAATCACCCTGTAGAAAGATCAGCTAGAAGAAGTTACCTTGTAGAGAATTCAGTTACAAACAAATCACCCTGTAGAGAGTTCAGCTAGAAACAAGTTACACTGTAGAGAGATCAGCTAGAAACAAGTCACCCTGTAGAGAGTTCAGCTAGAAGAAGTCACATTGTAGAGAGTTCAGCTACAAAGAAACTACCATGTAGAGAGTTCAGCTGCAAACAAATTGCCCTGTAGAGAATTCAGCTACAAACAAATCACCCTGTAGAAAGATCAGCTAGAAGAAGTTACCTTGTAGAGATTTCAGCTAGAAACAAATCACCCTGTAGAGAGTTCAGCTAGAAACAAGCCACCCGTAGAGAGTTCAGCTAGAAGAAGTTACATTGTAGAGAGTTCAGCAGTTTTGCTGCAAACAAATCGCCCTGTAGAGAATTCAGCTACAAACAAATCACCCTGTAGAAAGATCAGCTAGAAGAAATTACCTTGTAGAGAGTTCAGCTACAAACAAATCACCCTGTAGAGAGTTCAGCTACAAACAAGTCATCCGGTAGAGAGATCAGCTAGAAGGATCACCTTGCAGAGAGGTCAGCTACAAAGAAATCACCCTGCTTCATCTTTTCTTCTTCCTGTAGTAAAGAAAAAATGACAGGTTAAAAAGCCCTAAAGCCGGCCATAGGCCGGCTTTGGGGTATACAAATACAAAAAGAAGTGAAATCTAATCCAAAACAGCCAAGCTGTAAAAAAAGAGTAAATAATCATTCTCCAGCAAGGTTTCATTGTTAAATTTACCATTTAACATTCAAAATGCAACTGAAGCATTAAGGAGTAGTTGTAATAGCTTTACAATATTAAAACAATAATTATTAGAGCCACTCATTGCATAATGAAGATATTGTGGTGGTGATTCAAATGTTTTTGCAGTAAAGAGAAACAAAATACTGTATACTTCTTGAATGATAAACTTTACTGACTTTACAAAAACTTGTCAGCAGCTCGTAAAGAAATTTAAGACTCTTCAAAAAAGGGGGATTCCATGGACCCTTTGAACCTCCCCATGATCTTCCCTTGTGCCACATCACTGATGAACTGCACTTAACTACTGGTGGCCTCTAGTTAAACAGGGTGATACTGTGCTGTATATTGGCTTGGTTTGATATCATTTGCTGATTGTGCTGTGTGTTGGCCTTCATCACCTTGTTGTGCATAGCTTCACTTCTTGACTGAGTCAGAGACATCTCAACACTACAGTATTAAAAATTTACTTGTTTGTGGGTATACAATTTGTGTGCTCCCCTTGATATGCGTATAGCTAAATAATTTCTATCATTGGTGTTGCCAATAATGTATCGCAACAATAATGTATAGCTCTCTCCTGTATGTTTTGTATGCATACACATCACACCAATGATGTTAGCTACTTGTGGCCTGTAGTTACGATGGCACTATTGTGCTATATCTGTCACTATTGTGCCACATTGGCTTGATTTGGGATCATATGTTGATTGTGCCTTCACCACCTTGCTGTACATAGCCTCACCAGGGGGTTGTTATGATGGTGTATTGACTTGGTTGCATGTGACCAGGTACTAGTAATAATATTATAACCAAGTATTGCAGTTGAGATAATAAATAATGAATATAACTACATATGAGTTTGCACTAACCAGGGTTCGGATTGCTGGTGAACAGAGGCACAAAGAGATTGTAATAATCAGTTTTGTGTCAGTGGTTAAAAAACAGTATGCCAATCAAAACACCTTAGCACATGATGTGCATTCCAGTGCCGGTGCATTTTTTGGAACAGGTGTTGATCTAGAGAGTCAAAGCAATGAACCATCATTCCTGAAAGTAGACATAAAAATGTTCAGAATTCCATGCTGGGACAGAAAGATAGCTGAGGAAGACTAGCTATTTGAACAATGGACAGTTTGAACAGCTACCTAATTGTTGTTTGCAAGTATAGCCTGATGTGTGGCCAATAACAATGCAGCAAGGTTGAAGGTGTTAATATCATTCAAATGACCACTGAATCTAACTGAAATTATTCACTGGACTTATAATCATAGACAGTTTTAGTTAATAATTTAAGACTGAGTTGTATGACTACTTTATCAGAATAAGAACATGTAAACAGTTTGCTGAAATAAATTGTGCCCAACAGGTATTTTGTGACTAGTGTAAAAATAATTTAAAAAATTAAAATATGGGAATAGAGATCACTGAAAAAGTAAAGAAACAAGAGTCAAACAAGCATAAGTACTGAGAATGCTTCCGTATAAATGTTTATTTGAGTTTACATAGAGATCTCTGTGTATTTAATATCTAATCCAAAACAGCCAAGCTGTAAAAAAAGTGTGCGGCCCTCAGAAAGGCTATGGTGAAAAAAGATGTGAAATCCAAGGTGGCGGCCAAGAAATGGCTGTGATGGTAGGTTAATGGTAAAAATTTTAATAACGACAATTCAGGTGAATTTTTGTGCCGCTTCACAAAATTTACCTAAATTGTCATTATTAAAATTTTTACCATTAACCTACCATCACAGCCATTTCTTGGCCGCCACCTTGGATTTCACATCTTTTTTCACCATAGCCTTTCTGAGGGCCGCACACTTTTTTTACAGCTTGGCTGTTTTGGATTAGATTTCATTTCTTTTTGTATTTGTATACCCCAAAGCCGGTCTATGGCCAGCTTTGGGACTTTTTTAACCTATGTTTTTTTCTTTACTACAGGAAGAAGAAAAGATGAAGTAGATGTACTTTAAATATTTTATCAGTAAATGTACAAATTATATATACTGTATAACTAGTGAATTTAAAAATTGTTAATTTAGAAATGGAAGTAGGGATCAAGCGATAAAAACTACTGAAACAAGTGATTTGAATGATGGCAACTATTACAACATAGCTTTGTGGGGAAATCCTTACATTGGCATCTCACCACGTCACCATATATGTTCAATGCCAAAGTAGGGATTTCCCCACAAAGCTATGTTGTAATAGTTGCCATCATTCAAATCACTTGTTTCAGTAGTTTTTATTGCTTGATCCCTACTTCCATTTCTAAATTAACAATTTTTAAATTCACTAGTTTGTTAACTTTTTTGGTATAGGTATATAGCTATTATTGATCTTTGGCACTGACTGCTCTATTAGAGTATCTCGATCTTGCTGCTTGCTTTATGCAAGCTGCTCAATTACTAAATTGAAAGGCATGCAGGGTTTCTATCTCCTGTTTTCTACAATTAGTTACAGCTGGACCATTAATAATGGGCGTGGTCCACTGATCGTTAAGTACGAGCGCGCGCTCTGATTGATACGGGCGTGGCCGTGTGTTCTTACTTCACTAGGCTGTTTGATAGCTTTGCAAGTGTTGCTATACAGGCATCTACTTGCCCTTACAGTACGGAATCCGTTATTAGTTTTGTGGCGTCCGAATACGGCTGCTCTAAGGAAAGTGTCGATACGAATTATTAACGCCTCCGTGACTGGTAAAGAAGAAGACGATCCGTAATTGAAGATAAAAGGAAAGGCAAAGCGCAGAAGGCAGACACTCGTCGGAACCCGAAAAGGCACATCCCAGCAGCGAGTTAAATATTGTGGCAAAGAATGGTGATCCTTCGCTGCTTCGTTTGGCCTGTAGCCTTGCGAATGTGGTCAGGCAGGCAGGCTGGCAGGCAGGCAGGCTGACGAAAATTTCTGTTTTAGCGATTTTTTAGAAATAAAATTCCAGCACTTTTCTAGTCGTTTCCTGATATATAACGCTAGAAATAAAGTTAGAAACTTGAAAACTCTTTAGTAAAAGGTTTATTTGCTGTGTGAGATATTTCTAGGATGATTTTTGAGGGATCGAAATTTGAGGCGCGCGCCAAATCCACCCGGATCCCTACTTAAACAGTACTATCGTACTGTTTGATACATATGTGACCGGATTTGCGAAAAGGGGTCTTCCACACACATCCAATTTGCCAACTTTGACAACTGATAACTTCACATTGGAAAGAGCTATTGCCTTGAATTTTGGACAGTGGTGAGCACCACTATAGCTGAATACGTGGTGAAATTTTCAGGTTAATATGTTACTTGAACACTGAGTTATGGTCTCCAACGGTTACGGAATTGGAAGTGTGTGGAAGACCCCTTTTCGCAAATCCGGTCACATAATATTATATTGATTACAGAAATCTCCATGGTGGTCTCTTTGTAACTGAACACTCTACAAGGTGACTTCTTCTAATTGCTCTCTCTACAGGGTGAATTGTTTGTAGCTGAATGATCTACAAGGTAACTTCTTCTAGCTGATCTCTCTACAGGGTGATGTGTTTGTAGCTGAATTCTGTATAGGTGATTTGTTTGCAGCTGAGCTCTTTACAGAATGGTTTCTTTGTAGCTGAACTCTCTAAAAGGTAACTTCTTCTAACTGATCTTTCTACAGGGCAATTTGTTTCTGGCAGAATTTTCTACAGGGTGATTTGTTTGCAGCTGAACTCTCTACATGGTGGTTTCTTTGTAGCTGAACTCTCTACAAGGTAATTTCTTCTAGCTGATCTCTCTACAGGGAGATTTGTTTGTAGCTGAACTATCTACAAGGTAACTTCTTATAGCTGATCTCTCTACAGGGAGATTTGTTCGTAGTTGAATTCTGTACAGGTGATTTGTTTGCAGCTGAACTCTCTACATGGTGGTTTCTTTGTAGCTGAACTTTCTCCAAGGTAACTTCTTCTAACTGATCTTTCTACAGGGTGATTTGTTTGTAGCTGAACTATCTACAAGGTAATTTCTTCTAGCTGATCTCTCTACAGGGTGATTTGTTTGTAGCTGAATTCTGTACAAGTGATTTGTTTGCAGCTGAGCTCTTTACAGAATGGTTTCTTTGCAGCTGAACTCTCTACAGGGTGATTTGTTTGTAGCTGAAATCCCTACAAGGTAACTTCTTCTAGCTGATCTTTCTACAGAGCGATTTGTTTGTAGCTGAGTTCTCTACAGGGTGTTTGTTTGCAGCTGAATTCTCTACATGGTGGTTTCTTTATAGCTGAACTCTCTACAAGGTGACTTCTTCTAGCTGATCTCTCTACAGGGTGATTTGTTTGTAGCTGAACTCTCTACAGGTGATTTGTTTGTAGCTGAACTCTCTACAAGGCGATACTTCTAGGTAATCTCTCTACAGGATTCCTTGTTTCTAACTGAACTCTCAACAGGGTGATCTGTTCATAGCTGAACTTTCTACTGGGTGATTTGTTTGCAGCTGAACTCTCTAAATGGTGGTTTCTTTGTAGCTGAACTCTCTACAACATGACTTCTTCTAGCTGAACTCTCTACAAGGTGACTTGTTTCTAGCTGATCTCTCTACAGGGTGACTTGTTTCTAGCTGAACTGTCTACAGGTGATTTGTTTGTAGCTGAACTCTCTATAAGGTAACTTCTTCTAGCTGATCTTTTTACACTGCATATTTGTTTGTAGCTGAGTTCTCTACAGGGTGATTTGTTTGCAGCTGAACTCTCTACATGGGAGTTTCATTGTAGCTGAACTCTCTACAATGTGACTTCTTCTAGCTGAACTCTCTACAGGGTGACTTGTTTCTAGCTGAACTCTCTATAGGTGATTTGTTTGCAGCTGAACTTTCTACATGGTGGTTTCTTTGTAGCTGAACTCTCTACAAGGTAACTTCTTCTAGCCGATCTTTCTACAGGGTGATTGAGTTTTTTGCAGCTGAACTCTTTACATGGTGGTTACTTTCTAGCTGAACTCTCTAAAAGGTGACTTCTTCTAGCTGAACTCTCTACAGGATGATTTGTTTGCAGCTGAACTCTCTACGTGGTAGTTTCTTTGTAGCTGAACTCTCTACAATGTGACTTCTTCTAGCTGAACTCTCTACAGGGTGACTTGTTTTTAGCTGATCTCTCTACAGGGTGACTTGTTTATAGCTGAACTCTCTACAGGTGATTTGTTTGCAGCTGAACTCTCTACATGGTGGTTTCTTTGTAGCTGAACTCTCTACAAGGTAACTTCTTCTAGCTGATCTTTCTACAGGGTGATTTGTTTGTAGCTGAATTCTCTACAGGGTGATTTATTTGCAGCTTAACTCTCTACAAGGTGACTTCTTCTAGCTGAACTCTCAACAGAGTGATTGATTTTTTTTGCAGCTGAACTCTCTACATGGTGGTTTCTTTGTAACTGAACTCTCTACAGGGTGATTTGTTTGTAGCTGAACTCTCTACAGGGTGATTTGTTTGTAGCTGAACTCTCTACAGGGTGATCTGTTCATAGCTGAACTCCCTATAAGGTAACTTCTTCTAGCTAATCTTTCTACAGGGCGATTTGTTTGTAGCTGAGTTCTCTACAGGGTGATTTGTTTGCAGCTGAACTCTACATGGTAGTTTCTTTGTAGCTCTACAATGTGACTTCTTCTAGCTGAACTCTCTACAAGGTGACTTGTTTCTAGCTGATCTCTCTACAGGGTGACTTGTTTCTAGCTGAACTCTCTACAGGTGATTTGTTTGCAGCTAAACTCTCTACATGGTTTATTTCTTTGTAACTGAACTCCCTGCAAGGTGACTTCTTCTAGCTGATCTCTCTACAGGGAGATTTGTTTGTAGCTTAACTCTCTACAGGTGATTTGTTTGCAGCTGAACTCTCTGCATGATGGTTTCTTTGTAGCTGAACTCTCTACAAGGTAATTTCTTCTAGCTGATCTCTCTACAGGCCGATTTGTTTGTAGCTGAACTCTCTACATGATGGTTTCTTTGTAGCTGAACTCTCTACAAGGTGATTTCTTCTATAGCTGATCTTTCTACAGGGTGATTTGTTTGTAGTTGAACTCTCTACATGATAGTTTCTTTGTAGCTGAACTCTCTACAAGGTGATTTCTTCTATAGCTGATCTTTCTACAGGGTGATTTGTTTGTACCTGAACTATCTACATGATGGTTTCTTTGTAGCTGAACTCTCTACAAGGTAACTTCTTCTAGCTGATCTCTCTACAGGACAATTTGTTTGTACCTGAACTCTCACATGATTGCTTCTTTGAAGCTGAACTCTCTACAAGGTGATTTCTTCTAGCCGATCTTTCTACAGGGTGATTTGTTTGTAGCAGAACTCTCTACAAGGAAACTTCTTCTAGCTGATCTCTCTACAGGGAGATTTGTTTGTAGCTGAATTCTGTATAGGTGATTTGTTTGCAGCTGAGCTCTTTACAGAATGGTTTCTTTGTAGCTGAACTCTCTACAAGGTAACTTCTTCTAGCTGATCTCTCTACAGGACAATTTGTTTGTACCTGAACTCTCACATGATTGCTTCTTTGAAGCTGAACTCTCTACAAGGTGATTTCTTCTAGCCGATCTTTCTACAGGGTGATTTGTTTGTAGCAGAACTCTCTACAAGGAAACTTCTTCTAGCTGATCTCTCTACAGGGAGATTTGTTTGTAGCTGAACTCTCTATACATGATTTGTTTGCGGCTGAATTCTCTACATGATGGTTTCTTTGTAGCTGAACTCTCTACAAGGTAACTTCTTCTAGCTGATCTCTTTACAGGGTGAATTGTTTGTAGCTGAACGATCTACAAGGTAACTTCTTCTAACTGATCTCTCTACAGGGTGATTTGTCTGTAACTGAACTCTCTACAAGGAAACCTCTTTTAACTGAGCTCTGTACAGGGTGAATTGTTTGTAGCTGAACTATCTACAAGGTAACTTCTTCTAGCTGATCTCTCTACAGGATGATTTGTTTGTAGCTGAACTATCTACAAGGTAACTTCTTCTAGCTGATCTCTCTACAGGATGATTTGTTTGTAGCTGAACTATCTACAAGGTAACTTCTTCTAGCTGATCTCTCTACAGGGTGATTTGTTTGTAGCTGAATTCTGTATAGGTGATTTGTTTGCAGCTGAGCTCTTTACAGCATGGTTTCTTTGTAGCTGAACTCTCTACAAGGTAACTTCTTCTAGCTGATGTATCTACAGGGTCACTAGTTTGTAGCTGAATTCTCTACATGGTGGTTTCTTTGTAACTGAACTATCTATAAGGTGACATCTTCTAGCTGATCTTTCAACAGGGTGATTTGTTTGTAACTGAACTCTCTACAAGAAAACTTCTTCTAAATGATGTCTGAACAGGGTGAATTGTTTGTAGCTGAACTCTCTACAGGGTGATTTGTTTGTAGCTGATCTCTATACAGGTTACTTATTTCTAACTGATCTCTTGAATTCTGTTCAGGGTGACTGCTCTATTAGGATGACTGCTCTATTAGAGTATCTCGATCTCGCACTTGCTACACCAAGTTGGATTTCGTGTTATAACTCCGTGGCTTTAAGTCTGATTTTTCTACACCATTGAAGAGCCTTTCTAAGATGATAACTCCATCTGTACAGTGATTTTCAAAGCATTACCCCAAGTGGTTTATCTGGTAGGCGTGGCAAGTATAATAATAATAATAATAATAATAATAAAATTAGCTAATCTCGATTGCGTAATTGTTACACACTGTTGATTTTTTCGCTGTATCTTCCTGGTTTTTAGCTCGATTTCTTTCAAACCACAAAAGGTTTGAGGTTCAATAGTTAACCTATTCACCCACCGATTTTCAGCTTCTTCCCATACGCGGTTTACCCTGTAGGCGTGACAACATATTGGTGTTATTCTTCGTGCATAATCGCTCATAACTCTTTGCCTGTTTATGGTATTCCAGCCAAAGTTGGTACAGAGATGCGCCTTTATACCCCCCTTCTGTGTGTCATATTTCAAGGCAATCGGATAACGCGTTCGCGTTTTATAGCAGTTTTTGTAAGTGTGCGAAAAGAGGAAGAAAAATAAGAAGAAAAAAAAAAACGAAGAAACTAAGCCAATTTTTGAAGTCGCATATCTCAGGAATGCCTGAAGCGATTTCGCTCAAATTTGGAATGTGTAGTACTGAAGTTGGAGGGAATGTACACAGCAAAATTTGTCTTGTTTCATCAAGGCAGCACAGAGCTACGGAGGTGCGAAAATTGCGTTTTCTTTCTTCCTGTCAATATACTCACGGGGTTGCGCGCCGGCTTCTTGGGCCGCACGACACACTACCGTGTGTCTTGATGTTAGGCCTGGTTTTCTAGAATTACAGCTAGCTAGTTGTTAAAATATTAGGATACAAAACACGTGCGCTGCTGCACATGTGCGAGGCATCCATATAAAAACTGCCATGTTTTAACACCATTGGCCATTTGTTAGCGAACCAAGTGCATGAAATTTAAGGGCATGGGTGGGTGGGACCATTGATATGCTCGACTTCACCTTCTTCATATAATCCCAAATAGCATGCAATCACTGCGTGATCTGAGCCATTTGGAAATTATATTTCAGAAGGTTCAGTCTCGCACAGGGCCGTAGGAATCGGTCCGGTTTGTCCGGCCATGGCCGGACCACTTTGCAACCCTACAATAATTAGGTTGTTTGAATTCGTAATTTCAATTATTTTGATGCATTTCGATAAATACGACAGCTGAAAATTGCAACGTTATTCTCCTGGTTTTCAAAGTCAAGTTCTGCGTCTACCTCATCCTCTTCATCATCATCTACAGTATCTTCACCATCGTCATCATTGGTGCCATCATCCAAGCAAGACAATTCTTCCCCATCACAGCTCGCCACATCCAGTTCCCGCCTCGCATCACAAAACGATTCTTCCCCATCACAGCTCGCCACGTCCCTCGTATCACAGCGTCACACTGACAGTCTCAACTATCCACAAATACTTGATGCTCCTCACCAGCCTCGTTCATTCCATTTTCCACGTCGTTCGTTTAGAAGTAAAAAGGTGGTTAAGCGGGGATTTAATGCAAGTTGGTTCGACAGCCATACGTGGCTGCACTATGATGAAAGTAAAGATTTAGCGTTTTGTTACCTTTGCATGAAGGCAGTAAGGAAGAACACGTTAAATCTTAGTAGGTGTGCAGACAAGGCCTTTATATCTATATACAGAGGGTTTTCTAATTGGAAAGATGCCAAAGTAGCTTTTAGAAATCACGAACGAACTAAATGCCATAAAGAAGCTGTTCACACTGTAGTAGCCCTGCCCAGAGATTATGAAGATTGTGCTGAGTTGCTTTCCTCGCAGCATGCAAAAGAGAAAGCTAATAATAGGCAAATGATGCTTAAGTTTTTTTTCTGCATTGCGCAGAATTAAGAGTTACCTTAGGTCAACAATGTCTCAAGTAAGACTCAATTTCCTAATGGTACTACATGTACACAAAGAACTAACTGACCAGTTGCATCTCATTGAAGTAGCTAACGAGTTTGTTAGCAAAAAATCTACTGAACCCAGATTAAGTATATATCTTTGGGAAATTTACTGAGAGAGATACTGTAGGTGTAAGTGTTTGCCTTAATTGTGGAAAAGTCTTGAGTTGCAGTACCTGTTGTAAATAGACTTATATGATGCATAATAGCTATAGCTGCAGTTGTGACTTTCATGCTTATTTTGTTATGACATGTAGTGTGTATAATTATATGGATCAGTTTTGTAATTGATTTTCACCCTGCATTATTATATAACTAGCATTTCTCATCATTTCAGTTGTAACACTATTATTACATTATAAGTACATCATGATCATGACCATCACCAAATCATTTTCAATGTGCATGTGCTACAATTATATGCCAAATAATGTGGCATACATAAAATATGAAATAATAAAAAAATCATGGTACAGTATAGTCTAAGTGTCAAAAACTAGTCAGAAAATGCACCAGATTCCATCTCAGAGTGCTAATTTTTAAAATTTTTCCTGGGGGGGCATGCCCCCAGACCCCCCTAGCAGCTCCATGCTTCGCATGTCGGTTGTGTGCTTTACACAACTGTGACCAGCTGCTAGCTATCTCACAGAAAATTGGCCGGACCACTTCAACATACCTTGCTACGGCCCTGTCGCATATCAATGGTGTTGCTATAGCTCACAACCTACCAACTTAATTTGGAAGGTGGAATCGAGTACAATACTATGTCACATATACCACAATGTGTACATACAGAATTTAACAATCAACTACTATTTATATATATATATATATGTATAGAGCTGGGCGATAGTATAAATGATAACTGACGATACGATATGACAAAAACATCTCGATATGTAACATATTGATAAACTGTAGGCTGAAAATTTGTCTGTCACTGTAGGTTGCAGATTGATTTGGAGGAAAAGCCACTTGGTACACTACCTATAAAGAAATTGATGTGATGGATGTACAGTAACATACTCCCAAATCCTCAGTTAATGTCATGCAGTAGCTACAGTGAAACCTGCTGAACCGTTCATTTCAAAACAAATACGCTAGTCTTTCAATTAAAAAAAGATACAATTATAAAAACCATTAGGTTACTATTTTCTTTTATGATTAGCCACAGTAAAGCAGGCATCACTGTAACTCAATTATGATGTTTTGTGAAGTCAATGAACATATAAAATTTTACTGTTTTGTTAATCTCACTTGTCAAAAATGTAATGTTTAATGTTTCAGCTAATCCAAGTTACGTGCCAAGAACACAAGCTGGTCCACTACATGAGGTTTCAAACAGCTCCTCTTGCTGGTTACAATGTTGCCACCTGTGCTGAACGTACGTTCAGATGCAATGCTGGTTGCACAAATGCACAAGTATTTGCGAGCTAGATTGCTCAACATAGGCAAATGAAGACACTCTCTCCTCCACCAATCCAATGGGCAAGTATCAATTTCCAATTGTGGGCATTGCAAGTATATCATTAGTTCATTGTTTGCCTTCGCGAGAGGTGTCAGTTTACTCGCAGAGCTACTGTCCGATTGCATTGTCCCAATACCATACTTCTATCCTAGAAATTTGCCAAGTTTCGACTTCTTCATTGCAGGACCATCATCTTCAACAACCTGTACTTCACATTCTGTAGCTGCATCATCTATTTCTAACATAGCCAGCTTCACCATCTCTTCAATTTCTTTCTTCTTGTCATCATCATCTTTGCAGTGCTTGAATTGTGGGTCAAGAAATGAAGCTATATCTAGTAGATTACTTATTTCAGACGATCCGTATTGTAGTAAATTTTTGCTTTACATCTTGCTTTCATCTCCTTGGTAAGTGTTGTGTCTTCACTGGACTCTAATAACAGCTCATCGCAAAGATGTTGAAGCAACGGTTTGACCACTGAAATTGTCACATGTGCTTCACCTGAGAGTGTGTCAGTCAAATCCTCAAGAGGAGATGCAAATGTACTGATCGATGTTAACAAATCAATGTCCTGCCAAGTGAGTGACAAGTGGCTGGTACTACGCTTACGACTCAGTACTATCCTTATTGCATCTTTTTGTTCTAAAATACACTTTACCATAACAGCAGTAGACCCCCACCTTGTTGACACGTCGGCTTTGAGTTTATGTGTGGGTAGATTTTGTTGCTCTTGGACTTTTGTCAACTCGTTGCTTCTTTTCCAACTTTGAGAAAAGGCAGCAACAATCTTCCGACATTTTCTCAATACAGCATCCACTTGTGATCTCCCATCATCAAGGCCCTTGTTTACTGCCAAATCTAAGTTATGGCCAAAACAACTTAACCTATGCCAATCAATAATTCACATGCCAGTTTAATATTAGTACCACTGTCAGTTGTAATTGCAACTTGGTTGTCTGGGTTTAGATGCCATTGGTTAAGCGAAGAAGCTAGCACCTCCTTCAAATTCACCCCAGTGTGTGCTTCAGGAATATAATGTGTCTGGAGGCACTTAGCATGTAAATTCCAATTGTTGTCAATGAAATGTACTGTGTAGCTAAGGTAAGGCTCACTTGTTATTGAAGACCACAGGTCAGTTGTTCCAGCGTAAAATGTAAGGTGTTGGTTATCAATTTTCTGTTGTAAATTGTTCTTAACTTCGGAGTACAGTGAAGGAATGGCGACCCTGCTGAAGTAGTTGCGACTTGGTAAATCATATCGTGGATTAAACGTTTCTAACATTGCTCTAAAGCCAGGCTTTTCAACAGTGTATTCAGGTACCATGTCTTTCACTAAAAAGCGAGTAACGATCTTCGTCAAATCCTTGTGTTCACGAGAAGTCCTGCTCAGCTTCAGTCGGCTTTCAAGCATTTCCTTTACGGACTTCATCGTGGGTGCTGAACTTGAAGCTTCTTCATCCTTTTCTTGAGTAGCCTTGCATAACTCGCTGTACAATTCCGGGTATTTGTGTTCAAGATGGTAGAATAAATTCATTGTACTACTGGTCCTAGTAGGAATCTCCTTATGGCATCGCTTACATCAAGGTTTGTCAGTGTTCGCTGGCCTTCCGTTTGTGTCAGGAACAAACCCAAAGTATTTCCAAATAGGGGATTTGGTGTTTGGTTTATCGACCAGCGTGACTTCCGCATCACTTGGACTGCTTCCCGACACGTGTTCAGATGCCATTTTCTTTTGTAAGCGAGTATCACGTGGTTGCATACTTCCGTATACTATCCGCGATAATATTGTGTGGTTTCAGGTCATGCTCGATAGTAATTTCATATCGTCGATTCGATATAATATCGTCCCATCGCCCAGCTCTATATATGTATAATTATATCCCCAGTGGTAATCCCAGAGTCAGCAGCTGCTGAGGACGAAGCCCCTCTTGTGAAGTGTGCTGTAAAAACTGTCACATCAATTCCCGCCATCTTAAGAACCTCTTTTAACCACCTAACAATGGTGCATGGAGTTACAGGGTTATGAGGCTTGACGATACCTAAAACTTGTTGACTGTTTCCCTTTCTTAAAGGTGCTGTTACCTGTTTGTAACAATAGTGTCTCCACTGGGCAGAGCTGTTTATTGTCAGGAAAACTGGCAAATAATAGTCAGTTAAGGTTTACCCTGTCATGATTGCTTGGCCAAAGTGGAAAGTAGAAATACCACACCCTCAGGCTTGAACTGACAATTGTCCAGTTGAAGAGCTGCCAAATCAGCAGAGCGGGATGGTCTAGCCAATGACATCACCATTACCAGTTTGACTGTTAATAACTTAAGTGATACTGAAGCAGTGTCACCCCATAGTAGAATATGACCAAGAATCACCTGCACATTCCAAGTACCTATGTATTTAGGCAGTGGTGGCCTTGCATGGAAGGCCCCTTGGAGGAGTCTGGCCATTAGGAGGTGCTTGCCCATGTCGACGTCATCCACTTTGTCATGAACACTGGAAATTGCTGATCTGTAAGCATTAAGAGAATTGGTCTGGTATCCTTGCGAGTGTAGCTCTGCCAAAAAATTAGCTACATCAGAAGCGGGTCCTGAAATGGGATCACAACTCCATTCAGTACACCAGCCCAACCATTTCTTGAAATGGGAATCATAGGATCGCAATGTTTTACTCCTCCAGGATGCGAGGAGGAGCTCCTTAGCTTTGTTAGAAAGGTTTGCACCTCCAAACTTCTGCTTGAGATAGACCACATGGCTAGCTGTGGCAGGAACTCCATCTGAACACTGTGGGGGTGGTATCTGAAACGTGTTCCAATTGCATGGAAGTTGTCTCGGGTAGTCGAACAGCATTCCCAGTAGGACTGGATACCACCTTCCACACTGGAGCCACCAGAACTACTTGAGTTTGCTGGCTCCTCACCTGCGAAAGAACTCTGCCCACTAGGTACCACGGAGGATTTGCATATCCCTTCAGTGGTCCCTACTGTTGGCTGAAAGCATCTGTGGCTTCCACTAACAGGTACGGTCTCCAGCTGAAGAATCGTGGCAGCTGATTGGACAGACGGGATGCAAAAAGGTCCACCTCCAATGGACCCACCAAATATTGACCTTCCCGAATAACTCGGGGTGTAGGCTCCAGTCCATTTGGTCTGTCCGGGTCTTGGACTCGGCATCTGCCACACAGTTGGTGATCCCTGGGGTGTGTTCCACCACAAGGATAATGTTCTTGGATAGAGCCCACATCCAAAGCTCCTTTTCTCAAGTTGTGTCAACAGCAGGGAAACTGCTCCCCCTCCCCCAGTTGATGTATGCTACAGCCTTCTGATTGTTGAGCTGTAGCAGTACTGAAACTGCTGTGTGATCCTTCAAGAAGTACTGCACTGCCAAGGTTGCTGCCAACAGCTCCAAGCAGTTTATATGTATTTCCTACTCTACCTGGCTCCAGGGTTCCCTGGTCCTGGTGCCACTGCGCACTGCTCCCCATCCTTGCAGAGATGTATCTGACTTTACCACCACCATTTCCTTCTGGCGAATCAGGACTTTGCCATTCCATTGAACGAGTCTCTCCTGCCACCACAATAGTTCTTTCCTGGTTGGAAGGGACAAGTTGATGGATGCAGTGTAGTCTTGATTGCTGCTGCTCAGTACCTTCTTTAGATCCCCTTGAAGGGAACAATAAAACAAGGGAGCTGGGAGAACTGCTTGGGATATTGCATGCAGTTTCCTATTACTTGAGCCAGTTGACATGTTGTCACCTGATCTTTCTACAGGGTATGGCTCACTTCCAACCTGATGTGGTGGAGCTTCTCCCCTGGCAGGCTCAAATGTAATGTGGTAGAGTGCACCTGGAGGCCCAGGAACTCTATCTGTTGAGTGGGGGAGGCTACTGACTTGGGCACACTGATAATGAACCCCAGCCCTGTCAACAGGTAAAGCAGCGCTTCGAGATGAAGCATCACCTGCTCTGCAGATTCTGCCATCAGGAGTATGTCGTCCATGTAAATGACCATACGGACTCCCATGCTCCGAAGGAAGATGGCCACTGGTTTCATTACTTTGGTGAATACCCAAGGTGCACAGGACAGGCCGAACGGCAGGCATGTGAACTGATAGTGTTCCAGCCACACCTGAAATCGAAGCATGGGTTGGTGAATGGTGATCCACATGGATTTGGACTGTGAAGTAGGCATCCTTGAGGTCCACCTTCACCATCCAATCGTTTAGCCTTAGTAACTCTTTGAGTGTCGCTATACCCTCCATCGTAAAGTGCTGGAGCTTCACCCATTTGTTCAACCTCTTGAGGTTTATCACAGGTCTCATCTGACCCCCTTTCTTGGGTATTAGGAAGATAGTTGAGTAAAAACTACCCTGAGGCTGAGGGTTAGGTATGCTGATTACAGCTCCCTTCTCTTGAAGAGTAATTACTTCCTCCTGTATCAAGAGACTTTGCTCTTCTGAGGATGTAGGAGGGTTTGGCTGATGTACCTGCACTGGTGGGTTGAGGAATGGAATTCAAAACCCTGTATGGTTTCGATTACCTATTTGTCTGTTGTCAGTGCTTGCCAATTCTTTACGAAGTGGCTCAGCCTGCCAGCCACATTGAGTGCCAACAGTGCTGCCTGTGGCTTCACGAAACCCTGTTCTGTAAGGTTTACAACTATATGATTTACACCTTCTTTTGAACTTGACATCAAAGATATGTGTGCATTGGGTTCTAGTCATTTGTTGGGCTTGACCTGCTGACTGTAAGTTGCAGAACCCTTTCCTCTTGAGCTGGTCTCTCCTCTGGAGTATGGTAGGCTGTTTTTCCGTCTCAAGATTGTCTTGGTTCTACCCCCTTGCTGAGTGTAATGCTAGGGGGTCTTGGAAAACCCTGGCTTGCCTTGGATCCAGCACCTCTAGCCTGGCAGAGGGTCTTGAGCTGTGTCAGGTGCTCCACTGCTTTCTCCTGAAAGGATGGTCCAAAAAGTGTTGTCGTAGCTGAGGGGAATTGATTGAAGTCTTGGCCAAGGTCCTTGTTATACTCCTCCAAAATGAGTGTCCTCCTCTCAACGTTACATTGGGAAGAGGCAATCCCCAAGAAGGTAAGAGCAGCTTTTAGTGCAGCCTCCACATCCTCCACAACAATAGGACTATCCTTATTAATGTTGTCTAGCAGACCTGTGAGAGGACCAGCTGCATCCAGGAATAGTGCCTGGATGCAGGAGTGGGATTGGTCTGTGGATTTAATGCTCTTTGAGCATTCTGTAACCATCAGTTTATCTAAACAAGGTAGAGTGGTGACGGGCGCGTCCGGAACAATGAACTTGCCCCTGGTGTTTCCGGTCCTCAATGGACATGGGTTTAAATGCCTCCCGTAGAAAATCCTCTGTGCTTTCCTCCACTTTAGTCAAGCAAAGTTTTTCGCCCTTTGGGCATTTCCCTGACTTGTTGACTTTGTCGACATCTGCTAGGTCGTCTTCGAGCTCCATTTGCTCTTCCCAGGTCAGGCATGTGGCGACATTGTCGTCATCATCACCGCCAAATACATTGTCTGGCTTTGAAATGACGCTTGGCACTGACCTACTTGGTAACGTGCTAGGATGATGTCCATAAGGGAGCTGTGCTCCCTGCCCTCCTGGGGACTGACTGCACTTCAAGCTCTCCACATCCGCACATACGGTTTCCAGGTAATCATTCATCTGTTGAAGTGTTTGCTGCATGGCAGCAAGCAGTTCTGAGTTGTCTCCCAACATCACAATTAACAATTAAGTAACTTGGATCTGTGAGAGATAAAACCTCAATCTTCTGTGCTCCATACCACTTCGCAATGTAAAGTAAAAACCTATATAATACATCAACATGTAAAGTAGCTGTCGGAGATGTTTATCTCCAATCCAAGTAAACCCTGTTTCCACAGATTATCTTCATGCTCCTCAGTAAGTATTTCAGCTTTTTTCACTTGATAACCCAGTAGTTTTCAATTCTCTCACTCGAGCATGTAAAGTAGCACGAAACCAACAAAACATAGGATCAGCTAGTGCATTGATGTCAGCTCTATCTACCTATGCAATAGAGTACAGCATATCTGATAAAGATGTACTAGGTGAGCATGGCCTTTCATCTTTTCAAGTATAAACTTTGCTAACCAAAAATTCATAGCTTGTTTAGACATTTTACAGAAGTCATTAAGTAGCTTGTGCTCTTTTTCCTCAAGCTCAACACATGGATACTGCAAATGGTATTGAACCAACTCATGCCATATATTCTCTTATTCGGGTCTTGTATTTTCACTAGTATTCTATACTTCCTTGGACATTTTTGGTGACCCATATCATGAACTATCTCTATATAACAATTCCAATAGTCTCACTAACAGCTCCGTTTTTACTACCTCCTTCAAACAGTGTTGGTTGAAGTCCACCATGAGTGTTACTGTGATGCAACAGAGACTGTTTACTGTACCTTCAAACTGCTGCAATGCAAGAAGAATGTCATCAATAACCTGATCGGGAACTCTTCCTTAGCCGTTTGTGAGTAAAGTATTGATGAACTGTTGTCGAACTATTGGTCAAACTGTTGTGATGCATTTCATCAGATACTTGGTCAGGAAACTGTTTCTTAGTCACTCGTAAGTGAATCATCGAACTCTGATTAGCTTCAACACCTGCGCCATTAAACTTTTATACCATAAAACCGAATGCTTAGCAAACGATACACTTGTATCCAGCTAGTTCATAGCAGTTTGCACCTGCTCAGTAACAGTTTCCACCTCAGCATTAGCTTTATATACTATCACCACTAGATTTGGATTCACTTTCTCAAGGTTCTCCCAACCAAGTTTAAATTGTTTATAACCTGGAGGAGGCTTCATAGTTTTAAACAATTTGAGCTCCAACTGTTCCACCATTTTCAAAATAGCTACAATTATCACAACCACAATCATAAATATCACCATCATATATGTTATAACAATACATATTAATAAACCAAGCCCTGTTCCAAGTCAATTAGGAATCACGCCCTCAGTTCTTCATGGTTTAGAAATATTGCTTCATTTAGTTTCTAGATTAATTGTGGGTTGAGTAAAACATCATCATGTCATCATATCTTGCACAAAATGTAAACCCACAATCACTTTCTACATTGTTATGTTATATTATATAAAGCAAGCTCACTGAATGTCTCTGCCTTCTGAGGGAGGCAAAGTAAATCAGTGATCACTTGTCATATCTGTAATGCTACCGTATAGCGGGTTATTTTCAAAACAGAAAATTTTGCACAAAAAGCAAAATCTGAATTTCGAAGGATTTTAATTTCAAAGAGTACATATCTTGAAGTCCGCGAATGGATTTCAAATAAACGGAAATTCGTATCACATAATATGAAGATGTGTGAACGTTTGCCAAAAACTGACTTACTAATGGAATAATCCTCATCCCTGTGCATTGGAGAGAAGACTGAGGGAGTCTCGAGTGGAGTAAATTCACTGGCTCGATCACACTCGATCGTAGCTATTGCTATCTACCATAGATTCTAGAGCAGACAGCATCAAGTCCCAATCTGGATCATCTGTTTTCTGGTTATTGGCACAGCAATGATACAGTTTACCCATTATCGTCAGTAATACTGAGCTAAAACTCGATGAATACACACTGAGCGAATCACCAAAAGTTGGATCATTGCTTTCACTTGTGGGAATTTATTTTTGAAGAACAACCAGATGTGAGAATTTATTTTCGAAGAGAAGAGCCTCTTCAAAATATCCGAAAATAAAAACCTTTCGAAATTACCAGCTTTACGGTACTCAGTACATCAGTGATCATTAGTGGGGTGTGCTGTGTGTGTTGACTCCCTCAACTGGAGATAGGAGCAGGGGGCGTAGCCAGACTTTTTGGTGATGCCAGGGCCTAGTTGTAAAGTGAAGACAAAAAAATACTGTAACTGCTCTATTAGAGCATCTCGATCTTGACTGCTCTATTAGAGTATTTCAAATTATAGATGCCCGAGCCTAGGCCCGGGTGGCCCAGGTTCTGGCTATGCCTCTGGATAGGAGGTCTAATTTTAGAGAACCTCTCCAGGAGTCCCTTAGGGATTAAAAAGACCTCATTATCTCCCAAAGATCAATGGGTTTTATACATACCATTTTCTAAATTCATGCAGAACTTTGGTCTGGGTTCCTAACCTATGTATACTTAGAAACATTTGTATGCATAACCATTAATTTCCATGGTAAAAAAAAAATTTCGTTACTTTTTGGTCATCCAATGTCTTCATGAGTTGTGTTAATGTTTGTGTCATGTTCACACAAAGTGTGCTTTATTGCTAAACAAAGAATAAAGCATACTTTCCCTTCGATATTACACATTAAAAGCACTTATAGTACATGTAATAGTTGTAACACACCCAATGAAGTTTGGATCTGATTGTAAACACGACACTGGAGAGCCGCAGTATCTGATTTGTAAACACAACACTAGAGGGCCGCAGGCAATCAGGTACCCCAGGCACTTGAGTGTGGTGTTTACAAATCAGATACAAACTGAATGGATGTGTTCTAACTGATTTGTGGTATAGGGCGTGTACAGATCAAAGGCACCCATTTGCAACACGGAAGGAGCAAGAACATAAGGCTAATATCGGCTACTGCTGAGCGCTTTGTACAGGGGTGGTGTACAAGGAACGATTTTACTTGCTAATTACTGTCTTGATGGTTAGTTAATTCATTGTTAGCTAGTTTATTCATTGGTAGCACGTTTTTTATGCATGAGTGTAAGGTGCCGTCATCGATGCCAATCACTCTAGCCATTGTACTGCTTCGCATCATTTAGATGGGGTGTAGCTGAAATGTCTGATATTCATTGTTGAGTGGTTCATCACTATAATAGCCTTGGTTAGCTTAATTTATTGGCGGACCAGATACCGGGCTAAGCCCAGCAGTTTGTACTGATTCCCATTCATCATATTCAGATGAGTGCAGTGTTGTGCGTTTATTCATTCCAGAGCGATTTACCTCCTTCCTTAATGTATTATATAGCCTCGTTTTGTGACTTCCTGTGTCAGTTAGGCCTGAGCCTAATGTGCTCAAAATTTTACTTATTATTCTTTCCAGAATTTCTCAAATTTTCTCCTGTTATTTTTTTTATTCTTGTATCTATAGTATGTACGCTCTGAGCTGAATCCTCAAAACACATGGATGCAATTACACATGATCTTGAAATTTGGCTCATTTGTAGTACTGCTTGATCTGCTAAAATATTTCAAAATCTTTTTGTTCAAATGTCTGACATCAAGACACACGGTAGTGTATCGTGCGGCCCAAGAAGCCGGCGCGTAACACCCGTGAGTATATTGACAGGAAGAAAGAAAACGCAATTTTCGCACCTCCGTAGCTCTGTGCTGCCTTGATGAAACAAGACGATTTTTTCTGTGGACATGCCCTCCAACTGCAGCACTCCACATTCCACATTTGAGCGAAATCGCTTCGCGCGTTCCCGAGATATGCGACTTCAAAAATTGGCTCAGTTTCTTCGTTTTTTTTCTTCTTCTTATTTTTCTTTTTCTTGTCGCACACTTACAAAAACTGCTATAAAAATCGAACGCCATATCCGATTGCCTTGAAATTTGGCACATAGAAGGGGGATATAAAGGCGCATCTCGGTACCAACTTTGGCTGGAATACGATAAACAGGCAAAGAGTTATGAGCGATTATTCACGAAAAATAACACCAATATGTTGTCACGCCTACAGGGTAAACCGCGTATGGGAAGAAGCTGAAAATCGGTGGGTGAATAGGTTAACTATTGAACCTCAAACCTTTTGTGGTTTGAAAGAAATCGAGCTAAAAACCAGGAAGATACAACAAAAAAACCAACAGTGTGTAACAATTACGCAATCGAGATCAGCTAATAAAAAAACGACTGCTTGCCACGCCTACCAGATAAAGCGCTTAGGGTAATGCTTTGAAAATCGTTGTACAGATGGAGTAATCATCTTAGAAAGGCTCACCAATGGTGTAGAAGAATCAGACTTAAAGCCACGGAGTTATAACACGAAATCCAACTTGGTGCAGCAAGTGCGAGATCGAGATACTCTAATAGAGCAGTCATCCTAATAGAGCAGTCACCCTGAAGAGAACTCAAGAGATCAGCTAGAAACAAGAAACCTGTATAGAGATCAGCTACACACAAGTCACCCTGTAGAGAGATCAGCTAGAAGAAGTCACCTTGTAGGGAGTTCATGCAACTATGGAAAGAGATAGTTCAGCTAGAAAAAATCACCTTGTAGAGTTCAGCTGCAAAGAAACCACCATGTAGAGAGTTCAGCTACAAACAAATCGCCCTGTGGAGAGATCAATAGAAGAAGTTACCTTGCAGAGAGTTCAGCTACAAAGAAACCATCATGTAGAGAGTTCAGCTACAAACAAATCTCCCTGTAGAGAGATCAGCTAGAAGAAGTTACCTTGTAGAGAGTTCAGCTTCAAACAAATCACCCTGTAGAAAGATCAGCTAGAAGAGGTCACCTTGTAGAGAACTCAGTTACAAAAAAACCACCATGTAGAGAGCTCAGCTACAAACTAGTGACCTTGTAGAGACATCAGCTAGAAGAAGTTACCTTGTAGAGAGTTCAGCTACAAAGAAACCATTCTTTAAAGAGCTCAGCTGCAAACAAACCACCTGTACAGAATTCAGCTACAAACAAATCACCCTGCAGAGAGATCAGCTAGAAGAAGTTAACTTGTAGAGAGTTCAGCTACAAAGAAACCATCATTTAGAAAGTTCAGCTACAAACAAATCTCCCTGTAGAGAGATCAGCTAGAAGAAGTTATCTTGTAGAGAGTGAAGCTACAAACAAATCACCCTATTGAAAGATCAGCTAGAAGAAGTCACCTTGTAGAAAGTTCAGTTACAAAGAAACCACCATGTAGACAGTTCAGCTACAAACTAGCTACCTTGTAGAGACATCAGCTAGAAAAGTTACCTTGTAGAGAGTTCAGCTACAAAGAAACCATTCTGTAAAGAGCTCAGCTGCAAACAAATCACCTGTACAGAATTCAGCTACGAACAAATCATCCTGTAGAGAGATCAGCTAGAAGAAGTTACCTTGTAGATAGTTCAGCTACAAACAAATCTCCCTGTAGAGACATCAGCTAGAAGAAATTACCTTGTAGAGAGTTCAGCTACAAAGAAACCATTCTGTAAAGAGCTCAGCTGCAAACAAATCACCTGTAAAGAATTCAGCTACAAACAAATCACCCTGTAGAGAGATCAGCTAGAAGAAATTACCTTGTAGAGAGTTCAGCTACAAAGAAACCATCATGTAGAGAGTTCAGCTGCAAAGAAATCACCCTATAGAAAATTCTGCCAGAAACAAATTGCCCTGTAGAAAGATCAGTTAGAAGAAGTTACCTTTTAGAGAGTTCAGCTAAAAAGAAACCATTCTGTAAAGAGCTCAGCTGCAAACAAATCACCTGTACAAAATTCAGCTACAAACAAATCACCTGTAGAGAGTTCAGCTACAAACAAATCTCCCTGTAGAGAGATCAGCTAGAAGAAGTTACCTTGTAGATAGTTCAGCTACAAACAAATCACCCTGTAGAAAGTTCAGTTAGAAGAAGTTACTTTGTAGAGAGTTCAGCTACAAAGAAACCATTCTGTAAAGAGCTCAGCCGCAAACAAATCACCTGTAAAGAATTCAGCTACAAACAAATCACCCTGTAGAGAGATCAGCTAGAAGAAATTACCTTGTAGATAGTTCAGCTACAAACAAATCACCCTGTAGAGAGATCAGCTAGAAGAAGTTACCTTGTAGATAGTTCAGCTACAAAAAATCTCCCTGTAGAGAGATCAGCTAGAAGAAATTACATTGTAGAGAGTTCAGCTACAAAGAAACCATCATGTAGAGAGTTCAGCTGCAAAGAAATCACCACTGCCCAAATTTCAAGGCAATAGCTCTTTCCAATCTGAAGTTATCAATTGTCAAAGTTGGCAAATTGGATGTGTGTGGAAGACCCCTTTTCGCAAATCCGATCACATATGTGGTATATATATAATTTGTACATTTACTGATAAAATATTTAAAGTACATCTACTTCATCTTTTCGTCTTCCTGTAGTAAAGAAAAAAAACATAGGTTAAAAAAGTCCCAAAGCTGGCCATAGGCCGGCTTTGGGGTATACAAATACAAAAAGAAATGAAATCTAATCCAAAACAGCCAAGCTGTAAAAAAGTGTGCGGCCCTCAGAAAGGCTATGGTGAAAAAAGATGTGAAATCCAAGATGGCGGCCAAGAAATGGCTGTGATGGTAGGTTAATGGTAAAAATTATAATAACGACAATTCAGGTGAATTTTTGTGCCGCTTCACAAAATTTACCTGAATTGTCATTATTAAAATTTTTACCATTAACCTACCATCACAACCATTTCTTGGCCGCCACCTTGGATTTCACATCTTTTTTCACCATAGCCTTTCTGAGGGCCGCACACTTTTTTACAGCTTGGCTGTTTTGGATTAGATAATATTTATGGCCAATCAAAATTTTCACAATATCTCCTATGTGGAAGCCATATAAGTAGAGTGTCAATTATAGCCCTTTCCCGAACTTGTAATGGAGCCAAACTGTACGCATCTCTTGTTGACACCTTTGCTATTACCACTAATCATCTGGTTGGCTGAAATGTTAACTCTGTTGAGAAAAAATCCACTTTCAATTTTTAGCTGCTTTCAGGATTCAGCTAGCTCAACTTGTACATACTATTGCCTATTATTCCATAATAATTCTCAGTTTCTGTGGTTGGTCACTTAGTTTTCAAGATGCTCATATGGAGTTTTGCCAAGAATTAATCAATAACCATTATATGAAGTATTCCACAATTTTTGTAATCATATAAGTTACAACAAACTTAGAAAAGCTATGTGCAGTAACAAGAGTTCATAATAATATAACTGATAGTAATAATTCAAGTGTTGTCAATTATTGGCTGCCAGTGTATTAAAGCTGTAGCTATAGCTATATAATAAGATAATGATATCAATCAATATACTCAAAGACTTGAAGAAGATACACTAGTATAAGATGTACAAGCTTCAGGAATTGTAGATAATCATGCAGTTAAATCCCTGATACTGACTGCAAATTGTTAACTTGAAATGGCCTGACTGCTCTATTAGAGTATTTGAGCATTCTGTTACAGTATATCAATCTTTTCAGTCTCTTCAGCGAGCACTTTGTAGCACTCCTATAATAAAGTCAGCTATACATCATTCTTTAGTAGCTTAACTTTCCTTCTAGCTACTCAAGAAGAGACACGCCCCTTAATTCCACCAATTATTCCCGTGAACATCCAATAGTTCTAAAATTATTCCTGTAATAATCCTATTACTCCAGAAATATTCTCAAAAAATGATGACCTATTATTCTCAAAATTATACTAGTACATTAGGCACAGGCCTAGTGTTGGTCTGGTGTTTGGTTTCGTTTGAAGTCTTGAACTAATTTGTTGTCAGACTATGTGGCCAAAAGGAGGTACTTAGCCATGTTACAATTATTTGTAAACCGGTTTACGACTGATTTGTGATAATGGCAGCAGCCTTTGATCTGCCCACACACCATACTACAAAGTACGTACATAACATATATACATATACACTGTTTGTACATATATACATTTGCATACCATCACTTTTCGTTTAATCCTTGACACAATACTCTAGAAGTAGATAAAATTAAAATAATAAGTTAATTTCCATCCAACACTGGAACATGAGCCAGATGAATACTTCTTCAAACAAATAATATGTGTACAACAAAGGTACATATGTACATGCATATTCTATTAATGTAGTGTATGACTTAAAATTCAACTGACAGAAATTTTGGTACATTAGATAGAATTTCAGACAAACATAAGGCACATCATTATGTACCGTATAGCCTAAATATTTTGAGGGGCAAATATTTCGAGGTTGAGCAATGTTACTAAAAATAAATTTTTCCCCAATTTGCAAACACTCCCTAAATGTATTAGACTATATGGAGGGCTAAATATTTCTTGGGTAAAATTTTCGCTGATAACCCCCAAAACTGCCCCTCGAAATATTTAGGCTATATGGTAGTTTATATGTATTTTAGCTAGTTTCTTACCCGCTGTAGCTTTTTATCAATATCTTGAGCAAGATTTGGAGAATTAACAGATCGTGATTGCAATGCCACAATAACTTTCTTCCAACTGGGTTTAGGGTCCGATTCCAACCATTCGGAGAACATTTCTGTACATGAATCTTCCATGTTCCTCATTTCAGCTCTTAAGCTATCCAATTTTTGTTTAGCATCTTCAGCAAATAGCTGTATGCCAAGACGGTACCATTTATTAGCAACATATGGAACAACAAAGTTGTTTAAATCTTTTAAAGATGGACAGTCATTTCCTAGCAAACAATAGCAATGATAGCTGTGCAAAGGAAAGAACAGTTAACCTTTAGCATTCAAAATTTGTGGAGTTCCTCGTGCAGCCATATTTATCTAACTCTTGGAACTACAGTTTAACAAAAATAGTATGCATATGTAAAATTACACATATACATATAAACAATAAAGACATAAAAGACCTAAAATTTGAAATTGTGCTAAATGATATTACTTGTTTCCCAGCACAGCTGGCTGGTACAATTGTAAATGTTTAACTCAATCACCTTGAAATTTGGTGTACATAAGGACTTACGCTAATAAGATAAAATCATATACTAAGTCTGGTATGAACCTGATAACCATTAATTTATTGAGTTATGGACAATTATTTGAATAAAAAGACCAATTTTTGTCATGTATACGAGGAAAACTGTTTATTAAATGAAAATTGGTTTGGATACTGAGAAAATGGTTTGAATGTTATGAGAATCAGTCTTACTATAGGTTACAGTAGCTCAAACCTTTTCTCTTCAAAAAGTTGACAGCTACACAGTTAAAGTAAGAAAATTAACTTGGTGTAAAGTTTTACTCTAACCAGAACAGTCACTAAGAAATTTAAAATAAACAAAAAACAGCTGTACTCTTAACTTCTGAGCCCTTTGCCACTGAACCCCTGTTAAAAGCTGTTTAACTCATTTAATTTTTACGTACCTCACAAATGAAAATTCTAGTTTAAATCTACGTAGCACTGAAAATATTACTTTATAAGCATGAGTTCAAAGATTAAATGCTGCTTTTAGCTGCCATCACTACATACAGCATGACCAGATGGCTAGCTACTTGAGTGTTCCATGTTGTTATGTAAGTATGCAGAAAGAACTGTAGTGACTGTATAGAGAAAGAAAGTACTTCAGTTTAGTTATACGTATATACGGTACTTCCCAAGTGCAATGTCGCACTTACTCGCACATGCAACTTTGCTCGAGATTTTATAAAATACTAATTAAGGGGTGTGACAACTGTTTCACTTGCGAGACAACGTGGCAGCTGTTTCGTTCACAAGAATCGCAAGCAAAACAGTTGCCATGCCCTTTAATTAGTTATTTTTAAAATCTCGAACAAAGTTGCATGTGCGAGCGAGTGCGACGTTGTGCTTGGGCAGTACTGTATATTGCATGGTATATCGCTGCAGAATGGATAGTTTTGTGTACATCGCTTAGATGACCTCCATTGTTTCATTGCTTTTTTTGGTCACTAGAGATATGTAATTTTCCTTGCACTTGTTTTATTTCATTTTTTTGTAACAACATAGTACTGGTGAACCACATCAAAGGAAAGAATGGCACTAAATCCATTATAACATTAATTGCATGACTGTGAATGCATGGCATGTCCCAAATAACAATTTCTGAAATGCATAATACACTGTAGTTATTCTGCTTTGTTTTCAACTACATATATTCACCTATTAATAGCAAAAGAACAGTACGAGAAGTAAACTCCAGTCACTACAAAAATTATGACATTGTGAGTAAACACATGCCACAACTAACCATTACTGAAATGAGGAGTAGTGCTATTCCACTTCTACATAATTATGTACCACTGGCTATACAGTGAAGAACAATACAACAAGTGCCTCTACAATCAATCCAGTCCCTCAACAGAATTAAAGCACCTACATGTTACCATCTACATGGTAGTAGAGAAGAAGTGGGGATAAAAGTAAGTCCATGATGTATGCATTGTAGCTGCTGCAGTTGGCAAGAAGGCACTTTTGACTAAAGCAATGAATAAATTGAATCCATAGCCTTATCATAGTTAAAGTATGCATGGCTATCATCAGTTAGTCAGACAGTCAGTTACTAGTAAAAATATAACAAATTATTAAAATTTCATAAAAACTTGTCAGAGTTGCTCTGAAGACTTTTATGGGCTTGACTATGCATAACCTCTGCCATTAAGGAAAAGTGAAGTTGGATATTTTAGGACAAAAAGCCTAAGCCTAACTATACAGTACAGTACAGAACAATACAATACTACAGTACTGTATGATGTAATTGCCAAAGAGTTCCTTAGAACATTTATGGTCACTCCTCAAGGATGTATGAAATGAATGTATGTACAGTGCTCCCTCCATTATCTGAGCTCATTGGGTCCTGGGTGAGTTCAGATAAAGTTCAGATAATAGAAGCAATAATATACAGAATTCCGTTCAAATAGAATGTACGCTTTCATCAAAATACTCAAATAAAACAGTCATTTCCATAAGTCAGATAGCAGTATATATGTTTGAACAATCGATGGCCAATTAATAATAATAATAATATTAATTAAAAAAAGGATTACTGTATGTGGCAGTTATCATTAGTAGAATAACAAAAACAGCAAACATATCACTCAGACTATGATCTAACCCAAACTTTGTTATTTCAACAGACCACAAACCACATGGTTATATTGGGCTGTCCAAACACAGAGAATTTTGAATTGAAATGCACAAAACACAGAAGTCACCAAAAACAGTATCCCATTACATAATTTAACATATTTACATAATCAATACCTTTACAAAGAAGATGCAAAGATCACAATTATTGTAATTGTTGTTAAATGAAACTGTACCAAGGAATGGCTGTGACAGGTGTGCAAAGAAGTGCAGTATTTGATAGTCTCATGTAGACAGATTGCCTTTTTTTTCTTTTGCATATATGATCTTTACATCTTCCTTGAAAAGATGTGAAAATGATATAACGGAATCATGTTTGTGTTGTGTGTGTGGTGCATTTCAAACTTCTTTCTATTTGGACAGCTCAGTATAAACATGTGGTTTGTGGTTTATAGACAATAACAAAGTTTGGGTTAGACAAAAAGACCAAGGTACAGTGTAACTAATGAAGTTGATATGTTTGCTGTTTTGTTATTCTACAATGATAACTGCCACATACGTACATTCATGTCATGCATCCTTGAGGAGTGACCAGAAATGTACAACGTAAGTAACTCTCTGACAATCAGTACGGTGTTACTGTATGTACCATACTGCATAGTACAGGACAGGTCACATTATACCAGAACTCAGTAATCAGCAACTTAGTGGCCTCAATGCAATAAAGTACGTACTCGGCTTTGTCTTATGCTTTATCAATGTTTCAGCCATGTACCTCATGCTTTAATTATTATCTTTATAGAACTTTGCGTGGGCGAGATCAAAGGAAAAAGTGTACTTTAAATTTCATAAAGTACACTCTCAGCCGGCCAACTGCTTCATCGACCACAAAGAGTGCTTTATTGCACCGCAAAGAGTGCTTTATTCGTTCAATGTACCACTCTGCGTGGGCAGTTCAAAGGCACCGCCAGTGCCATAATTTGTATATTGCACTGCTGCAGACCGCAGCGAGTGCATTATAACTTATAACACACTGGTTGCAGTTTTGTAGACCACAACGAGTGCATTATAAGTTATAATGTACTGACCGCAGTGCAATATACAGATTTTGCACTTGCTGCGGTTTTGTGCAGCATAGCACAAGTGCCGGTGGCGAAGACCACTACGACACCTCACCTAATAGGTGGAAAGACACTTCACAGATCACTCGAATTCTTTTATAGCCTGACATGTAAAGGTCGATTGTGGGCCATAACGTCACCAATACGTATAATGTTTACAAGCAGCCAATGGCGATCGAAAAATCCAACACGGGTGGCCACAACTCTAGTCTACATATATATATAAACGTACTTATACACCTTACTAGTCTGGTGCCATCTTAGCTCAGATTAAACTGTAGCCCACTTCGACAATGACTCAATAAAACAAATATATTCTAAATAATACTAACCTTTACGTTCGATTGTGGTAACCAGTTTTGTCATGCCACCTGATTCGAGTTTAGCCAGTGTGAATAATAAGAATTAGACTAGCATCGTTTAGTAGTTAGGTTTTGTTTACTTAAAACGTCTATTTAGCTACTTTTTTTGGCTCGAGAGAATCACTATGGCGATTAGTCTATATGGCGATTGAGTGATCACGCTGGCATGCTGAGCACTACATGATGAGAGTCGAACAGCGAATGCAGGTTAGTGATATAACCCATAGCGTACTAGCTTTCAATATCTCAGGTGGCTGCAGTACTGCAGGGGGAACGTCATCGCAACGTCCGGCTTGGTTACCCACAATCAATGTTAGAAACCTGGCCTTTATAAGTGTTACAGCTGTCTTGTGAGACTCTCCCCACCTATTAGGTGAGTGGTACATAGCAGTTATACAACGTGCACTCGTGCTCTGCCTGTATAAACGCACTTGCCTTTGGGCCTAACGGCCCTCAGGCTCGTGCGTTTATATCAGGCAGAGCACTCGTGGCCGTTGTATAACTATATAATAAAGCACTCTTTGCGGTGCAATAAAGCACTCTTTGTGGGCAATAAAGCACAGTTGCCCACGTGCCTTAGTGTAGGCTAATAGCCTACGGGGCTCGCGCCAGTACGACTAATCACCCAAGCCGGTGAAGGCTGATAGCCTCGCCGCACTGAGTGATCAATCACCCCAGCCAATACGAGTTCCACCACTGGATTGCTTTTATAGACATACCTAAATGCTTCAATGATGGGTGGGAGAAGGTAACGTTGCTGTTATGTTTGTTAATGTAAACGGACAAGTCCTGGAGATATCACGGAAATACTTCACCATGTGACTCACAATAGAATCTATTGTGGGTTGTGAGCAAAACCTGCCAAAAGACGCGATGAACGTCTACTATGCCAAACTATGGTGAAATACGCGTGAGTTACTTTGTTAAACTAGTTTGTGTGCGTTCAGGCTGCTAATAGTTCGTGCAACGCTTGTTAATTACGAGTCCTAGTGTATGGTGAAGCTACACGACTAGAAAGTTCCATAAATCATTTAAAGCATAGCCTTGCTCGTGCTATATGAAAAATAAAGTACGAGGCGCGCGGCCGAGATGCTAATAAAGCATGAGGCGAAGCCGAGTGCTTTATTAGCATCGAGGCCAAGCGCCTCGTTCTTTATTTTTCATATAGCACTCGCAGCTATACTTTAACATATACATATAGCACTTGCAGCAGTGCTTTAACATATAATAAACACTGCAGATTTTTTAATGGCAGTTGTGGCTATTATCATTTGCAGCTGTTTGATATGAGTTACTAACGGACAAGACTTATATATGCTATCGTTACTCATGGCTGCCAGATTTGTCTACCCTCTTTGTGTAGGAGCTGTTTCCCATCCTGTGATTTGCTTAGCTGCCTGTTATTCATCCACACTCTTAACTTAACTATACATTCATAATTAAATTTTCATGTGGTATCACAGTTGTATTGTGCATGTGAGAGTTTAATAGCTATATACATACATTTATGGGCTCTGTGAATAAACAAGTTCATGTTGGGCTACTTTAGAAACTAGACACCCAGTAATGCAATATCTGACTACGAACACTATTTGTGTTGCTAAGGAGCTCAAACCAAAATTTTATATATATATAAACACTATGCTCGAACAAACCACTTTATTCAAACTGCAAACGATGCACAGAACTATATCCTCAACTGCCTTAGGCTTGCTTATTGTGTTTTCTAAAAATTCTCTCAACAAACTGAACAAAGTTGCCAACCAGTGAGGAAAAGTGACATTATGTAAAGTAAAAAACAAATTCATTGTGTAGGCTTGACTATTATGTGCAAGCTCTCTCTGCCTTGAGTACTTAACTGGAAAACTTGATTATGAAACTATATTGTAGCCCATCCATGCATGCAGGCATATTTAATATGGGAGCTGCATTGCTAGCATGCTAATTTATAATCAATTCCTGCATATGGTTGGCTATTTGGAGGTTTGTTGTGTTGCTACCTCCAAGTTTCCTCTTTGCATCTTTACCAATATCTGGGTACAATTTTTTGCAATAATCACAAATATAATATACACAAGTGCAAGGGAAATTGAGAAATTCAGGAATTTTAAGTTAAACAAGTGAAATTGTCTACACATGCCCTGACAGTGCCAGGGCGTGGATTGTCAATTATGCCAGGGCGTGGATTGTCAATTAACCCATGGGGGGCAAACCTTGAAAACAGCCATGTTACACAAGTACACAGAGAGAGGCAGGCCGGTATAAATCCGAAGGATCCACAACAAGCTGAATTGTTGGCAAAATCTGGACAAGTTATAATGATGACCTTATTGGAAACCATGAAATATCATGCACTTGGAAAAATCTTAAAAATTTGGGCAAAAATCTTAATTGTAACTGGCTTTGTCAAGTTTGCAATTCCTCATCTGAATCAGTAGAGTATCACTAGATCTAATACACTATTATGGTTTAAAAGAATTTATCGCTATCACTTTTTTATACATCGAGTGTTCAAGATGTGAGCAAGGCCAATATGAACAGCAAATATCACCATAACTTCAAATAAAGTGTTTGCATAACAATCCACATGTTTCATTTGTTAAGAGAAGACTTGACACCTTGTTTAACCTATAAACAAGGTACACAGTACATTACAGCAGTTAAAGTATTACGTAACAGACAAGTTAGCAGATTCGCTTAAGACAATCACCACACGTAACTGTCAACATCCCGAGGGTTAACTACTAATACTTTTTGGTGAAGGTTCACTAAGTTGAACCGTGTATTGTGATAGAACATCATTTCCAGGAGTTAGCTACAGCTCATAATCTTGTGATTTGCAGATATTGCGATGATGCAACTCCAATTAAGAGACAACAGAAACATGTTTGAATAGGCAGGATGTATAGTGCCAGCAGTTACATGCATTAAAAAAACTAAGACAAAAACCTAAGAAAACAAAAAAAAGTTGCCTCAGCTACCCAGGCATCCATACTCACAATCTATGCTCATAACCGCTGTACCACCGGTGCTGCAGCTACTCACCTCCCTTAGTTTCTACCTCATAAACATCCAACTGAAGTGACTTCTATATATAACAAGAGTGAAGAAGAAACCAAAGCTGAACCCAACCGGCCGACCCTACCCTAATAACTACCTTTCACATGCCCTAAAGTACAAGACTTGAGGCAAACTACTGGTCATGTTCCCTAAAGTCGACTACTTGGGGCATACTGGATGCGTGCCAACCCTAGCTTGCCTTAATACAACCAGTGTGTTTGATAGTCCAGTTAATTGATGGACCATTGCCAGTAAAATAGCCATTCACATTCATAACCGATCCCAGCACTACATCCACTTCGTTTTGAATGTCATTTTTTGCAATGGAGAAGAGAAACAGTCTAGCGCAGCCATGCAGTCTCTTATTGGGTGAAGACTTCTTCCCAAGAGACCCAATGACAATAAAAGGACTAAACTGGGGCTAACCATACTAAAAGAAACCAAATAGCATTGCCATAATCTAAATCATCCTTCTCGTTTCCAAGTTTATCAGTTCATGTTTTTTAATTTTTTGCTTTACCAGTTTGTGGGGGATAGCCAGCGCCCACGCAAAAACCCAACACGGTTTACGAGAGTCCCAATATTTAAGTATTTAAAAACGTATTTCTGTATTATTTCAATAAATATAGTACTTCATGTATTATAGTTGGATTTCTCAGATAGTGTACGAGAGTCCCAAGACGTTAGCTACCCCTCGCCAGTTTGGAACTACAGCGAACACTAGAGGCAGAACCTGTACGAGGTGTCATGATTAGATTAGATTAGATTATCGATTTTTGTCAAAAGACAAGGGTCACACAAAAGGCAAAGCCTGCAAACGTGCTCCCCTTACAAAGACATACATACATACATACAGTTACAAGTACAAAATAAAACATACAGCAGAAACATGACACACGACAACTACATACCTATACAAAAAGAAAACAAAGAGAAAAATTCAAAATCAGGTTAGCTGAGCAGAAATCGACGAAGTGCCATCCGAAAAGGAATTGCTTTGGAAATTTGTACAATTTCTACAGGTACTGAGTTCCATAGAAATGGAGAATTTATAAAAAAGAACCAAGGAACCTAAGCTAGCTTCTTGCAGCAGACTGAAATACGGAGAATTCAACGGGTAATCTCACCATCATATGTGAAAGCACAGCTACCCACACTAAGCAGTGCCTTAAAATATATATGAGCGCAGATAAAGACACTGAATTTACATCAAAAAGAGTACAATACACAACTTCAAAACCATAGTACAGATTCTTACGTATAGGCGCAAAAACAGCGCGCCGTTTTGATGGGCGTATCCGCTCAACCTGTCAAAAACAGTGTCTTCCGGCCCTGCCGGTTCTCCTTTCGAATGAGTTGAAACAATTAAGTAGATTTATACCGAAATAGCTGAATAGACTCTAGCTACTGTGAATTCTAAAATTTAGCCACAATATACACAGTCTGTCGCTTTCCAAAACGCTTTCAAATGAAGTTCACGTGTTCTCATGCAAACCGCGCTTTAAAACGTGATTGCGGTTTCAGCACTTCTCAGTTACCAGGTATATTACGAGCTAGCGGCTGCAATACGCATACCTGCTTTCACCTATTATATATCGTAGTAGCTATAGGTATCAAAATCCATAGATTAACTATATGTGCAAAATCAAGCTCCATGCACATATCAAAACTAGTCTGTACATTTTGTCAAATGAAGCCATATGCGTATTTCGTTTTTTCAATACAATTTGTACGCAAAACACATGTTTTTAAAGCGTAAAGTTTTATTACACCTTACACATTAGACTTTTCCAAAAAAAAACGGGTGGAATTAACAATTTCTAACCTTCAGCTTTCTTTTGTTCAATACAATTTTATCACAATTCAACCGGGAAGTCACTGCTCTTGGAGGCTGAAGTCCGTTGATTGCAAATAACTCCCATACATTGCGTATTGATGATTGCGCATGGCTCAATTATCGCGATGATTCTAAGTCACACATGGGGAAATCCCCATTAAAACGGGTAGCATTATTTAGAGCAGTCTAGCAGCAACAGGTTGGTGTGAAATTTATGTGGATTGCGACAGTATTTGCCAGTGCTCTCGTGGGTTAAACGTTTGTAACAAAAACTCCATATATTTGAATGGACACACGAAATACCTACTTCCCAGAGAGCTACTTTTCGGATGTTACTCGATGCAACAGGGGTTCTAGTGGACTGAGGTTTGTAGTAATGTATTTTATATCAAGTAGGAAGAGAGATTCTACTGGTAACTCAGAGTCAAATTTTCGTATACGCGTAATTTAATTTTTGCGGTAAACTTGACACAAGTTTTATGCAAACTTCTGTTTAGACCATTGCGATCTAGAGCGTGGCACTTTATAAAATCACGTGCGCACATTAAAACGCATTAAAAGTTTGAAACGCCATTTTGTGAAAGAAAAAAGGTATTATTCTCATACCCAGACCCACCCACTGCTAGTCTCATCACCCAGACCCCTCCTAAAGCGTGCTTATCGGTAAGCATGCTTGAGGAAGGGTCTGGGTGACGACAAACTACATGCATCTGTTGCCCAGACTCCACCCACTACGTTACAACACTTCATATTACTCCACCTCTTGTAACTTTTATTATTATTACTGTGTAATGTACAGACCTCAATCACGAGTATATAGTGTTCTGTGATACAGTGTATTTTGTGTATCACATATCACCATCAATAAACTGTTCGATACGATACTGTATCATGATACTATAATGAAGTGGTCATATAGCTAGTTATGACTGGCATATTAGCTAATAGTTGTAGCAATATCTACTTTTTCTGTACCTTGAAAAGCCAACACTAATTCTACATTCATTGTGTATACAAATTTCTTTATTCAGTGAATTATGATAAACTACAGTATGTGACAAATATAGCTAGTGTGTTCTGATATGAATTTTAGTATGGAAAACAGAGTTGCTAGTGTTAAAACAAAGCACATCTGGATACCTGCCTCTATTACACCACCCAGAGAATTAGCTACCTCAAACATTTTAACACATGCTCCAACAAAGGCTTGTCCGGATTACTCCGCATTTTGATGAGTTGTCAAGATGGCCAGAATATACAATTGTTTACTGCTTAGTGGTGCCATTAAAGCAATTTATCTATGAATCAGTGTCATTGGAACACATTAATTAGGCACTGCCAAATTTGAGTTATAGCATACAGACCCTTATATTTTGCAAAGGAGCAGGTAGCGCCAGACTAGATTATGATACAACCTCCTCCAAGGAATTTGGTGGCAGGTTTCCTAATTTTCTGTTACATATACACGGGGTCTCAATGGGGAATGTTCCTCCAAGAAATTTTAGCTGCATATAGTTATTCCGAGATTAAATCTGGCAAAAATTATTTTTCACCAACATTTTAAAAATATGTTGGGAATTGATGGCAACACAATGTTTTTGTTTGAACTAAAGAGCACTCATACTAAAGGGAATTCATATGACATAATCAGCAGCTACATATTATGCTGCCTAATAAACAAACAATTAATGAAAGCAAAACAGCACAGCTACTGTATTTACAACAGCATATTCTGCCATATATAAGTTACAAAATTACATACAGCAACTAGAACTAGCTACAATAACTGAGCTTTTAGTTTTTGGCAAAGTACAGCCAGTTGCCATTCGTCTTGGACGTTTTACTGGCCATCATAAGGAAGATCTTGGATTGGGAATTTGTCAGCTAATCGAATGTTTTGTATATATGCAGCAAGTGGAAAAGTAGTTATCAGGAAAGGTATGCAACATTTGTGACCGGGCCTGCATGCGAAAATGGGGCATGTAGGCACAAACAATACACCCTGTCACTCTACAGGTCATATCTCAGTACTGGAATAGAATATTTACATTCTGTAACTTGCATCATGAAACCAATTAAACGCGTACTAAGGGTGGAAAATTCCATTGCCATAGTTCAATGGCACAAAACGTTATGAGTGACGAAAGTTTGAAAAAGTAGGCAAAAATCAGTACCCACATGCCCTATTTTCGCAGGCCCAGTCATATTTTAAGAGTGTTCTTATATTGTTACATATAAATAATTTCTTAACTTTTATTTGAGGAAAGCCAGCAAATACTTTGGAAGTTTTTGATATGCTTGGAGTGGAACTTAAAACCATTTTAAAAAGATCAACCAAACTGCTCTGACCTTTATTCACTTTGATAATTTGGTACCTTAGATGTGGCTCTGAACATTTAAGCCACTTTTTAAACTGTTTATAAATACTGCATTAGCTACTTATGAACCCTGTAGTCAGTAACACTAAAGAAATTCTAATGCCAAAGTTACTTATAATACTGACTGTAAATAGTCTGTTTTATGACTAAATAAATTTGTGTTTTAGTTGAATTGCATGTATATATACCTATATGTTTAATTCTGGCAAACTTTGAAACATCACCGACACAGCTTCTAGAGATGGGGGAAGGAGGGGGTGCCAGATATTCTATTCCTCCTCACTTCCTCCACCACTGAGTCATTTTAGTTGTATAGTTAAAACTTGATATTCCTTTTGCACAAAATTTTAATGAAATGTTAAATATCTATAAAGTCAGGCTACAGCATGTGGGAGCTGTGCCCTTACTTGATCAATCTCCACACATTTTCTTTAAAAAAAATTAGACTTCTGTACTGATATACAATTGTATTATTATTAGTGTTTAACAGTAGGATAAGCATGCCAATTAAGAGCCATGCAGTGGCGGATCTAGGAATTTATAAAGGGGGTTTCCAGTTTAGAAGGTGGAGATATACACTGACATGAGATACAAAAACTTTGCACTATTATTATTATTATTATTAATACTTTACAGAACTGTACAGATCAATAAACAAAATTAAACAATATTTAAGAGCTTATAACAATTAAATTACAGAACTGAAGGTCTACCTGTGTCTTGCACTGGTAGCCATAATTAATTACTTACAAATTACAATTAGCTATATAACTACAAATAATAATTACAAGGGGTAGCTATAAAGAGTACAAGTTAAAGAATAAAATAGTTTGTAGGAGCTGGAATGTTTAAACATTTGGAACAGGGGCAACGGAAATAAAAAGTACATAGGTTATTACTGTCAAAATTGTTAACAAAATGATTCCAAAAATAATTCTTGAGTTTGAATTTGATAGTTAGGAGGGTTTGGGATAGGTCAATTAATGGTAAGCTGTTCCACAATCTGGGTATACGGTAGAAGTAGGAATTCATTACACTGTTTTTAGATGCTATCATGTGTCTAAGTTTGTAACCTGCTGATCTTGTGGGTCCAGAGATAAATTCTACAAAGTTTAATATGTTGAACTTTTCAGATGGAAATTTTACTGATTTTATAAAAAACATGATGTCAGCTAAATCGTAAATATACATCAGTGGAAGAAGTTTCAGTCTCAAAAGCCTTTCTTTGTAGTTACTGGTGTAGTCATTAAGAATATATTTGGTTGCCCTCCTTTGTACTCTTTCTAACAGTTCAATATCAGATAGTAAATATAGCTTCCACAAGCAAGAACAATACATTAAAGTAGATCTAATCATTGAAACATACAGATTCTTCCTAGTCTCCAGACAGTAACTTTCCTTAAATATGCGGCGAAGTAATCCAAAAGATTTATAAGCTTTAGAAGTAACGTCTTGATAGTGTAATCTCCATGATAAACTATCAGAGAAATAGATACCAAGATCTTTACAGCTATCAGAGCAAGGAATGGTATTTCCATTGATGGTATAAAATGAATTAAATATGTTGTGATAACGTAAAAATATAAATTTTGGAACACTGAAGGCAAGGTTATTGTTATTACTCCAATGAGAAACTGATGACAAATCTTCTTGAAATCTATGGATGTCCAACTCAGACTTTATTTTCATAAAGCACTTTGTATCATCAGCAAAGACAAACATATTGGATGAATGAATAGCAGAGGGAAGGTCATTAATGTAAATTAGAAAGAGTAAGGGGCCAAGTATATTCCCCTGTGGTACACCTGACAATACGGGTAAGCAATTAGACAAACAGTTGTTGATAGAAACACATTGTACCCTACTGCATAGGTATGATTTAAACCACTTCCAAAGAGTTCCAGTGATCCCAATGTTCCAGAGTTTCACCAATAGTTGATTGTGCGGCACACTGTCAAAAGCCTTTCGAAAGTCTATGTGAACAACGTCCACTTCATCCTTGGAAGTTATCAGTTGGTGGTGATATAAAAGTAATTGTTGTAGGGTTGATGAGTTACTCTGGAAACCAAATTGACAAGGGGTAATACACTTAGCCACAGTACCAATCATCTTAACATATATCAGGTCTTCTAACACTTTTGAAACATTGCATTAAGGAAATGGGTCGGTAATTTTTGACAGATGTCTTATCACCAGTTTTGTAAATTGGAGTAATCTTATGTGTCTTCCATTCAGTTGGAATTACACTAGTGTTTAAGCTGGTGGTAAATAGGTGAAACAGTGGTGCCACAAGAGAGGTGGCACAATTTTGCACTACATCGTCTGGTTTAGTAAAGTGAGACCAAAAAAAAAAAAAAAGGTCACAGCCTCTTGATAATACATAAAATACCTTAAATAACTTGCTACACACTACTTTAATAGCTACTGTGACTGCTCTGTTAGAGTATCTCGATCGAGGCGCACGCCGCAATAATTAAACATTTAATTGTTACGCAATCATTTTTCAAAGGGGATTTCCGTGGAAACCTTGAAACTCCCCTAAATCCGCCACTGCCATGCACTGGCACGTGCTGCCATACTCAACTGACTAAACAATGACAGTAGCTTAAAAATAAAAAAAAACTTGTGAAAGTCACTATACTAAGGCCCCTATTCGGTGATTATTAGTTTCTCATCCAGCCTTTCTAATTATTATGATGCGGGCGGGAGGGGTCTTGCAGAAATTTACTTAAAACGCAAAAATTACCATACCCTTTACGGGAAAATTTTAAGTAACCAGCGCCATCATACTTACGGAGTAACTTTAAGTTATGTGTTCCGTCTTCATTACGGGGAAACTTTAAGTAATCATCTCCGTCATCTTTACGGGAGAATTTTAAGTCATTGCGTCACGTGATCTTAGTTATCTGCAGTTGTGACGTGTCTGCCTCCCACTGTCACGCAATCCGTCCCATGAATTCATTACTACAGTACCGTATTTATTAGCTTATTACTGGGCTGCTCCAAATCAATTTTGGTACCATCGCGCACACCCTCTATGATCACTCGCTGCCTTAGCCAGTATCACGTGATTTTAGCGGCCCTTAACCACTTGATTTTTGATCACGTGACTTTGGCGGTTCAACCACATGGATTATGAAGTGTACTGTAATGAGGCTGCAGATTTTCTATGCTATGACTGCAGTCCTGAAGGAAGGCCTCTTTCCAGCAGTTGCTCAGAATTATTACGACGTAACCCCAAAAGAACTGGACATTCACTGGTGAGTCTTATACCTCATGAATCTTCATACAAAATTAAATAATACTGTGTTGTGTGCATATGTGCCTGTAGAAGAGAGTCCCAGCACCTGACTGCCCAGCACCAACACTTAGTTCTCAGAGCTCCCATCACAGTAATGATTCTTTGGAGGGTGCCGAGGCCAGTAAAGTTTTAACTTTAGTTGAATCTTTTTCGCTTCTCTCCTTTTATCCGTATCAGAAATCCATCATTGATGCTGTACTGGATATGAAGAACACAATCATTATCCAATCTACTTGAAATATGAAAAGTCTTTATATAGCAATATGTTAATCTATGTCAACCTTAACCATAACTTTAGTATTGCCTGTTTAGCAAAATGATGACTTTCACTGTCCGTATGAAGGTAATTTTTTCTGAGCTCAAGGCGAGCATGGGTTGAAGTGAATAACTGAGCAGACCCTAACCAAAATTTATACTAGTGTATTTTGATAATACTGAAGTCTGTTGATAAATATTAGTGGTAACATAATATGAAGAATTAAATAAATAGACTGGTTAAGTTGGCTGGAAGAATAGCCTCTATGTTTATTAATGCACTATCAACAGGGTCAGTAAAATATTTGCAAGTGTTAATATACCCTAGCAAAATATTGTAGGTATGTAGCAATTATGGGCAGCACTAGTTAGGTACCATAAATGATGGTAACTTAATTTTGGCGAATCAGCATGCAAAGCAGGAAATGTTTGGCAAACATACTGTATATGGCCAGTACTGATTAGTATAAAAATAACTAATAGGCAAATAAAGTTTGGCAAATTTCCTTTGTTTGTCAAATTTGCTTAAGCCACGCTAAACTTTCGTTGTTTATGGTTAGTAACAAACCTAACAGTATCTTCAGAACAGCCAATAAATGTTTCGGGTAGATTGATACAGAATTTTTAAAAACAGAATTTTGGAATGACGGACTGCCTTCAGTCAGAACGGCTAAGGATACAAGCTCGCTGTTAGATGCTGACCGTTGCCTTTTGGCATACTGTAGTATATACAATGCACACACACATCATGCCATTCACATGCTTTCATTTGTCCTCCTTTTGTCCAATTTCTTACAGTGCAAGGTGTTGATTCTGTAACTCTGGCCAAACAGTGGCATTTATGGTTTCCCAGTGAATTGTCCATTTCTCCATAATGACTGGATTGAATACAGAATGGCTTTTCTACTAAGTGTTGTTTAAATGCTGTGTAAAGGGGACATAGCTGTAATGATAATGATACGGCTAACAAACTTTTACAAATTAATAGGAGGGACACACATTCGGACAATAAACTCTGTGTTAGCTATGCCAAATGAGCTATGCACAGGATTACCAGCACACTGATTCTTATCTAAGTACACCATACAAGTACAAGAAATACGATTACATTTGTTTACTTATTTGCAACACAATTATCACTGTAATTAGAGTCTTGTATGTAACATGTGCTGATAAACAAGTTATTAAATTCTGTTATAACAAAAACAGGTAGAAAGAAAAATATTAATAAGCTTTGGATTCATGGAGAAAGGTCAGGAAACAAGGGAGATTGCCAGCACCTGTGGACCCCTACTGACTGTTCTGTGTGTGCAACATTACAATACTGTTAATATATATTAGTTAATGGCTTAATGATTAATGTTATATGCTATTGGTAGATCAGAGGATGCTAAGAAGAAACGATTACAAAGCAAAAGAAGCCAAGAGATACTGCAGCTATCTATGGTCCTCCAGACAAGCAGCAACACTTTTTGAATGATGAAGATGACTTAAAGCAGGCAAGAAAAAGAAGGGTGCCAGTCCTAACAATAAACCCAAGATAGGAGGAAAAGTAAAGACAAAATATGACTGAGAGTGGTTTACAGGAGAACTGGTTTCCTACAATAAAGACATTGATCAGTGGACGATTTACTTTAAAGATAATGATTATACCAATTATGTGATTTTTTTCCAGACAGACATTAAAATGGAATATGACAAGCTTTAAGCAGGAAATTTTTATTATGTAATTGTGATATTGACATAAAATTACAATTTCATGCCTACATGTACTGAGACATATCGACAATATAAACCCCCATGTAGCAAAACTTGAGGTTCATGGCTAGGAGGGGGTATACACAGTTGCATGTATATGTGATCTATATTCTGACTTTGAGCCAGGCTTTAGTAATACAAGTGTAGTGGCTGGCATCCAAAGAATTTTTCAAATCTTGCATTGGTATTGTTCTTGGGCACCCTTAAATTTTAACAATACAACCTCCACTTTCCCTTAATGGACCATATCCACAATTAGAGGTGTACCGATAATCAGATTGGCCACCAATATGGGAATTTTATCCCATATCGGTAATTGGTAAAGGTGCTACAAGAATTGATATTGCTAGCAATATTCACACAGTGGGATTACATTGGTTTCTTACTTAATCAGTGGCACTTTTAGTGTCACTGCTCCTTGTTTATTGAGGCTGTGCAGAACAAAGCTAGAAGCCATACAAACACAGGCGATTGTTTCCTTGCTGAAGTGCTTATCCATTGTTTAAAATGAAATAGTAAAAGCCAGTAATTTAGAGATGATGAAATAGCCACAGGAGAACTAAGGAAGGCAGAATCTGTCTTCCCTACCAGCCATTAAAATGTGAAGTAATGCAAAGTAATCCGTTTAAGCCTTGATGGGAGCATGCATAAAGTAATTATTTGTGGTGCTTCTGGGTTGCACAATGGAAGCGACACCACAAACATAGACCATAGATTGCATTTAACATAAAAGAGCTACAGTAGATCATAGATAGGTGTAGTATTATCTATGGCTGGCTATATACATTTGTTGAAAACTGTGCCTTGCAAATATCAGATCGACCATCTGTTATTGGTTTAATTTCTTTAGGTGACATCAGTATCGGATATCGGAAAATGGCAAAAACCCATATCGGTAAACCTCTATCCACAATGACATCATAATTGACTAAATAGCCATGTTAGTGGGGTCTTCACTACGTTTTCAACTGTAGTAGCCAAAAGGAATTTCACTTGTGGCTTTTACGACATGGAACCATTAGATAAGGTAGCATGTATGATCAAGTGATGTGACTAAGCAAAACCAGACCAAAGTTGTGATGTGGATACAAACTATCAGAATTTGTCTTGTAAGTAGATGTACATGCCTCACCTTCCCACTTGCTGCAGTGCATGCATTATCACCACATCTCCCAATACCCCTCTGTACAATTGCAAGTTCCCCACTATTGCCACCATTTTTATGTTGTAATATCATTGTGTATAAGGTTCATACCCTCAGCCCATACTTGTGGTATTCGGACATTACATTGATAGGTGCATTTAAGGGTATACCGGACTAAACAAGCTGAGAGATACCTTGCTACAACTAATTGGTTTCTCGTGGTTTGAATTGGCCATTATCAAATGTACAACTACATTAATTTTATTCCCATAATGCCTATCCCCCTAACACAGTATGGGCAGGGTGAGGAATGAGTGGGGATTCACAAATCGAAGTGGAAAATGCCCCACCGTTTCCCTTCCCAACTTTGAAGTAATTCCAAAGAACCA
The DNA here is from genome assembly GCF_963678975.1 of Dysidea avara. Taxonomy (NCBI): domain Eukaryota; kingdom Metazoa; phylum Porifera; class Demospongiae; order Dictyoceratida; family Dysideidae; genus Dysidea; species Dysidea avara. Next base: position 39,185,397 of record NC_089275.1, on the reverse strand, counting down.
ACACGAAGACAAGAAAACTAATGCCAAAGGCCATTATAAATAGTGAATCTCCATATAGCTAATTCCCTCTGTACTGTGGGTACCAGGGGCGGATTTAGGGAGTGGGTGGGCTAAGGTGGCTGTAGCCCCCCTTCCTTAGTACTTAGCTAATAAAACCCTATATCTTCTGTGTGTATCATTATTTCAGGAACTATATACATCACTACCAACACAAATAATGTCTATGTAACTATACCTATTATTCAACTCTGTTCCAGTAGAATATAGCTTCCTTTTCCTATAAGTTCTTCAAAAACAAGTTTCGATTGTAGGTTGCATCTCCAGTTACAAAAGTTGTAATTGTGGGTTTTGTTTTATTCAAATGATTAGCAGTGTGGCTATAAGAGTTGATTAGTGTGGTTTTTATATTTAAAATAAATTATATGATTCAAAAAGTGTTAGTTGGTTTAATTGGTTAGACTTATCAACTTCAGTATAATATGTAGCTACCAATTCAGCCATTTAGCAAACTGTAGTCTTTGGAAATTTGCAGTCTCATAAGGCAGCTATAGCATATTCACCCACTTTGCTTTAAATATAAAATATGTATCAGTTACCTTCTGATATGACCCCATGCTGTGGGTTATGGTGCTGACATTTGTAACTAGCCTATAGTTCAGTCTTCATAACCTGGCAGATCTAATAAATTGACTATCACAACAATAAATTCAGAAAGTCCATAAATGCAAATATAGTTGCACTTTGCTAAGGATTGCCAGTGGACTAGCTAATAGCTACTAGTACCCTTCATTGCATTCCATTTTCAGTATATTTCATCGGTTTTATGGATAACAAATAGGCTAAGGAGCATGCATCATAGTTGTGACGTTCAACACCACTACTACTTAGCAGTGGCGGAGGAAGTAGTTATATGAGGGGGGGCTCCGCTGAGCTGACCCAGACTTACTTCTATAGTTTGGTAAGGTGAGACCAAAAAAAAAAAAAAAAAGGTCACAACCAACTGACAAGAGCTTTCCACCTCACTAGCTACCGTTTCTAGCTGATAAACTACATAAAAATCCTTACATAGCTCGTTACACACTGACTATTTTATTAGAGTGACTGCTCTATTAGAGTATCTCGATCTTCATCACGGTTATCAGCCCCACTCCAAGAAAGATAATTTAGGTGTGATATCATTCTGAGGGGGGGCTTTAGCCCCCTAGCCCTCCCCCCCCCCCCCCCCCCCCTTTCCGCCGCCTATGCTACTTAGCTATACATGTTTCTGCTTCACAGATTTAGGCATGGCTAAGAGGAGCTGATGCATTATGGCATATAGCTAGCTATATCTAAAAGCTTGGTAGCTACAAGTAAAAAGGAATGCATGATAGCTATACTCAATGCATATTGCAATCAGTCTTGATTTAATGGAAAGGTAAAATTTGAATGATAAAATAATAAACTTCCATTATTTTCCACTGAAAAACTGCTAAAATACTCTCAGGTTCACCTTTAGAGGGCCTAATTTTCAAACATTTCCTAGGGGGAAATGCCCCCAGACCCCCTAGGTTGGTTTGCACACTAATGTAGTCATTATTCCAAACAGGGGCAGATCCAGACTTATGGAAAGTGGGGGTCAAAGTTTAACTGAGGCACTACATTGTTTCTGGTTTGATAAGGTGAGACCAAAAAAACAAGGTCACAACTAGCTGAAAATAGCTGCCCACCTTACCAACCATGCATTTATAGCTGATAAAGTACATAAAAATCCTTAAATAGCTCACTACACACTGTTCTAATACTGTGACTGCTTTATTAGAGTGACTGCTTTATTAGAGTATCTCGATCTTGGTATACTAATAATTTTTGGAGGGGGGTCAAGAGCCCCCTTTGACCCCCCCCCCCCACCTGTATCCGCCCTTGATTCCAAATAGTTAATTTTACCATGGATGCTACATGAATCTTACAACTAGGGCCTTGTAAGAAGGTTTGGTATCTTCTGACGTCTGGCTAATTACCTATGTCCCTAGTCTCGTGCCCAGACCGCTTTTTTTTTCTTTTTGTGTGGGGGCGGAGAAAAAAAGGGTCTGGTGGATCTCTAATACCTTTTTTGTGCAGCCAGATCTGCAACTTTTGGGGATCGTTGATTAATGGTGATGAGTAGCAAAGGCTTGATAACGAAGCGACAATAGGAAATACGGCGCGCGTTTGCTTGGCAAGGCTGCATCCTTGGGCACGCACGCCGTATTTCCTATTGTCGCTTCGTTATCAAGCCTTTGCTACTCATCACCATTAATCAAAGATCCCCAAAAGTTGTAGATCTGGCTGCACAAAAAAGGTATTGGAGATCCACCAGACCCTTTTTTGTCTCCGCCCCCACACAAAAAGAAAAAAGTGGTCTGGGCACGAGACTACTATGTCCCTGTCAAGCTTAGCCCCCCTTTCAAAAAATCACCCCTGGGTACTAGGTGATACAAATTATAGGTGTATAATTACTAGCTTACCACAACTGGATGTCAGGAATTAGTGTGATACCAATTCTCAGCTATTCCGGATGCCGCAAAGGCACCATGCTACAGCTGACTATTCGCCATTTTGTCTTGCACGTCTACACTAAGGTTAATGGATCACGTGATCTTTTGAAAAGTACTTAAAAGTTCCCCGTATAAGGTATGGAGTTGCTTACTTAAAATTTCCCCGTAATATAAGTGGCGTTGCTTACTTAAAGTTATCCCGTAATAGATATGGAGTTGCTTACTTAAAGTTTCCCCGTATATATCAAGGAATTCATTACACTTTTAAGTAAATATATGTAGGACCGGCGGGAGGGTATTACCATTATGCCATTATTTTATAATATTAACATACTGATGTACAGACCTTGTCCAAATTGTCTTTCTTTCTTACTACAAACATTTCCTTCACCAGCTGATTCTACTTTTCGTGATCGCCAACTGTTTTTCGACAGTCAGCTGAAAGCCTGCTTTGATGAAGTCAAGCTCTTAGTTAAACTATCAAATTATGGAATAACTGGAAACCTCTGGAACTGGTTTAATAACTACCTACGTAATCGCTTTCAACATGTTAAAGTCTGCAATATTATTTCTGATCCATTGCCAGTATTATCTGGTGTTCCCCAGGGCAGCATCCTTGGCCCCCTGCTGTTTCTAATGTATATAAATGATCTAACACTAGCTACACAGTTTTCTAATCTATTTTTGTTTGCTGATGACACCAAGCTTTATAAAATAATTCTTCACCCCCCTGATCATACTGATTTACAACAGGATCTAGACCAGCTATATATCTGGAGCATCGACTCTGACTTATTTTTTGGCATCAGTAAATGTATCTACTTGAGTTTTAACAACAAGACACCTACTTCCTATTCACTTGATGGTAACACACTTCCTCGGCTGCACAGTCATCGTGATTTGGGTATACAAATTTCTGACTACCTCTCCTGGGAGAATCATTACAAACATATAACTTCCAAGGCTTATAGATATCTCGGCCTCCTAAGGCGTGCTTTTAGTAACTGTCACTCTGTTAAAGCCAACAAAACTCTATACATAACTCTTGTTCGATCTCAGTTAACTTATTGCTCTCAGCTGTGGAATCCGTACTTGATCAAGGACACTATTACCCTAGAAAAGATTCAGCGACAAGCAACTAAATTCATCCTTAAAGACTATGAATCTAGCTATCATACTCGTCTCCTCAAACTAGATCTATTGCCTTTAATGTATACACTGGATTTCTATGACATCATGTTTTTCATCAAAGCTCTAAAGCAGCCTTCCAACCATTTTAATATATATGATCATGTTTCTTTTAGCACTGCAAACACCAGATCATCCTCTAATAATAAACTCAACCATGTCTACACTTCTAACAATTACACCAGGAACTTCTATTTCAACAGAATATCAAGACTGTGGAATAAATTACCATCCATCGATCTAAGCCAGCCACTATCAGTCATTAAAGTCAACATCTACAAGTATCTACATCAACACTTCATACTTCATTTTTTAGCTAACAATCCTTGTACGTATCATTTTTGTTGCAGATGTAGTAATTGTTATAACGTAGGTTTATCTAGCAATTTCTCGGTACTTTAGTTTTGTAATTAAGTAAATTAAGTTTTAACTTTTTCGGGCTGCCAACACAGGTTGTTGGTTGACCCTCAATACGTTTACTGTATTGTAAAGTATTAATAATAATAATAATAATAATAATTAATAATAATAATAATAATAATAAAGTCGATAGAGCACGATTGCAACTGGCACTGCAGCAATTTGTTAAGGAAAACAACAGTTCTCCTGGTGATATATAGCGCATTGTAGCGTTCATCAACAAAAATTATAACAGTTTGGTATCACGTGTTCTTCTGAGCATGCGCAAAGTAAATAATGGCTCACCATGCAGTGGCTAAAGAAGGATGCGGGCGGTGGATGAGAAACTAATAATCACCAAATAGGGGCCTAATGTCTGCCACAATACTCACTATTTTTATGTGTGACCGTCACTACCATGCATATTTAATTATAGTAGTCAATGTCACTAGCTACTTAAAATAGCGAGTGCCAGTTGTGGCAGAAATTAGTCCGACTATTAAATTTCTGCCACAACACTCATTATTTTAATGCACTTGTCAATTTCATGCCCCACCCCCGGGCGTCCCCACACCCCAGGTGGAGATTTGACATTGCTTCTTGTCCCCACCCCTGAGGCAATTGACAGTTGTCCAATTCACTGACCGATTTTCGGTAGTTGCATTCTAAACAATACTGAAAATCGCGGCACTTGCTATAATTTTACTAGCTACACTGAGGGCAGGTTTATTACTAGTCGCATGCATGAAATATGCGCTTAGTCATCCTTGAGGTGTTGTCAAATCCCCTTACTATGGGGGTGGGGACATAGTGGGGATTTGACAGCCGATTTTGCCCCAGTAGTGGGGAATTTGACACCACGATTTGTCAAATCCCCTGTATTCCCCCACCTCCCCGGGGGGTGGGGCATGAAATTGACAAGTGCATAAGTAGTGACATTGACTTCCTCCATTCTTCTGGCTGCAGCTGGCTAGCTGAAAGAGTTGAATTTCAAGTCACGCGGCTTTCAGCTAGCCAGCCGAGGGGACAGCTGCATACAGCCAGAAGAATGGAGGAAATACTAATACATAGTAAACCTAGATTCAGTAATACCCTAGCTAGCTGCTAGCTGTATCAACCAGTTGCAGCTCTCCATATGGCCATATAGATGCTTCTAGCTGAGCACCCTAGATCCGACCTTCCAGCAAAGTTGACGCGCGCCCTTATTAAGAATTGTGGCGTCGCAAATTCAAGTATACGGATTCAGCCAGGTGATGTCAACGGACAATGTGAAAATGAGTGCAGAACCTCCTGATAAACTTGCAGGTCTACTGACTGCCATACAAGGTATTGTTTATGTATGTTTATGGGTATAAGGTATTAAGTAAAGGGGTTTCCGGACAGCTGCGTATTCGGGACACTTCGATTATACCCCGCTACTGAAGGATGAAATGGAAACCAATCAGCCTATGGTTTGAGTACCTAAGTACCCCACTTGTTTGCCATAAAATATTTCTCGATAGCTTCAAGGTCATCACGATTTTGCTTGTGCATGCAGAATATTTTTGTGTAAAAAACTTTCTATACGCGTGGTAAAAGATTGAGGGCATCGTTCATAATTCTAAGCGACCATATGTAACAAAAATTGTCTATACAGTGAACGGATATATGGTTTAGAGACAATACAACTGGATTCAAAGCCCATTACCTGCGTCGTGTTAACTAAAAGCGCAATCAACACAACCAGCAGCCCGGAGAAGCCTGCAGCAAGGATCCGCTGGGCCACATTGCTAAAGTATGCTGTTTCTGCCTTCAGGCAAGGGTTGGTACAGATTCCCAGGCAGTAGATCAAACGTTGCATCTTTGAAAGCGTTGTAAGGCAACTGCAAGGTCAACGCAATTCTGCTGCTAAAAAAACGCTGCCAGAAACAAAGTATCCAGGCGAACAGAACGCTGTCAGTCTCTGCTAGGCCACAGCACCATAGATAATATACCCTAACAGGGATTAGCCCATACCTATTGGATCTTATGTTGTGCGGGTAAAACATCTCAAAATGTTGGTAAGTAGGTCGGTTAGATAATGATAATCAAACGGTACGGTCGTACTATTTAAGTAGGGATCGTGGTGAATGTTTCGCATGCCACCCAAAACTCTGCCTTTAAAAATCATCCTACAGAAATTTTACGTGGCGAAAATTACCTTTACGGAATAGTACTAGTCCATATAATACAACAAAACAGTTACAGGTGGCTGGATATAAAATTTTTAAAACTTGCCAACAACTCGAATTTTAGTCTCACTGCCTGACCACAGTCGCAAGCCTAGAGCCCAAACGAAGCAGCATACAGTCACCATTTTACGCCACAACAACAAACCCACCGGTGGAATGTGCCTTTTGGGGTTCTGACAAGTGTCCGCCTTGTCTTTCCTTTTATCTTCACAATCAGGTTGGTTGTCTTCTTCAAGCATCGAAACCCTACCAAGGCATTAATTTTCCGTATCAACACTTTTTTGTAGACACCACAAAATTATTTTAGAAAGCACTTATGCTGCTGAAAGAGCGGGTCGCTTATAATTTCAAGTGTTACATGTGAAACACCAATATCATGTGATTATCATTCTTATTTGAGATCAAGCAAAAAGATAGTCTGTCGGGCCCGTGCAACATAAGATCCAATAGGTATGGCCTTAATGACAAAGTTAGCAACGCGTACTGATGTCACAGCAAATCCTCGATACGGTTGTACGCGGACCCACCCACAAATTTAAGTGCCTTTTTGGTTGCTAACTGTCCGCTACTATAGCAAGGACAGTGTTCAGTCCGTTCATCGCGGCTGCTACTTCATAAGTCTTTCGTAATATGGTATTTTACTTACTCTTAAAAGATTCTCACGTAAGTACGTATTCTTACGTATGCTCACATGGAAAGCTGTACGAATTACGTAAATTATGACATAATGAACAGGGTCCGTCCACAAGCACTTTTTTATTATTTTCTAAGCAACAAGTGATATTTATAGAAAGAGAATTGTTTCAGTGCAAGCATATAACTCCAAGAAGTGTAATTATCAAAATTTCCTTGTTTTGGTAAAATATTTTGAGTGAAATGAAAATAGGTTTCGTAGTTTTCACTCCCCATAGTAGCAATTTATCAAACATGCTTGTGAACATGTGAATAACTTTGTTTAATGAGTGTATTCAACACTATGGTTAATTAACATTGTACTCATAAAGTTGTTTTTAAGGTTGCCCAGTAAAAGTAGCCGTAGGGCGTATTCCTGGTGACTATAGTAACAATACTCATGGCTATTGCACATACAGGTACAGTAATTACCAGCGTAGCTATTTACGTCTGCTCTAATGAGATAAAAGAAGGTGTTAATTGGAAGACAACACAAGAACTGGGAAAAGAAACAACAGGCTTTAATGCAAAGACGAAGTTTTGTCAGGGATCTCTTAAAAGTATTCTTTTTGGTAAACAGCATGCTCAGGGAGGATGCAATGACAATCCAACAAACCATCCATTTTTTAAAGAATGCTGGTGTCAATACGAATTCAGGCAACTGTGGCAACAAACCCTGTACAGTGGAACCTCTCTTATCCGGGCGGTCTGGTACACACTACTGTCCGTATTTCAGAAATGTCCGTAACTAAGAATAGCATGCTATTATGCTAAAGTGACTAATTTAAAAACTAATATTGCTGTTATTGCTATATATCAGGTAGTGCTATGCAGTTTAGTGGGCATAGGGGAAGATACTACAGAGCATTCATGGCCACTTCCCTGGGCTGTAAAAATGGATTATCACCTAGCAACCAAGTGATAGTTATTATTAGTAGAATAAACAAGCCACCAAACTGGTAAACAGCAACCTTTAGGCTCCCTTCTTGTGCTTTCATGTAAACCAAACTTCATTATGGTCAATAAACTACAAGCCACATGACCAATTTGGGCTGTCCGGACAATGGAGGTGCCCGGATAATAGATGTCCGGATAATAGATGTCCGGATAATAGATGTCCGGATAATAGATGTCCGGATAATAGATGTCCGGATAAGGGAGGTTCCACTGTACATGGAAACTACAGAAAGAGACCATTACTTCAAGATGCTGAAATTGATGAAACACCACGAAGAAGAAACCACGAAGAAAACGTGGTAAACCATAGAAGCAATATTATTATTACTGCTATAACTAGACAGATGCTATAGCATCGAGGGGCGAGCCTGATCAAGTTAAGTAGTGATGCTCATGCATTATAATGGATTGAGATGATATTGCCACAAAAAATGAATAATTGCAAAGTACATAAAGCAATAATTGTACAAGTGTCATTTAATAAGCAGTACGTTCATGACGCAACCTGTGATACGGAAGTCAACTGTGTCCTTTGAATTAATGGTATACACCAGTACAGGTGCTGACAGCAACTGGTCTTCAAGGTCGATGCTGCTTGTGTGAGGCACTGCATACGCCAAGATCTGATTTAGAATGTCATTGAAAATGGTGACTTTATAAAAGGGTCGTCAAATGATGGCAGTTGGCGTGTAACAGCACTATCATTGCAATCCGTAGCAGCAACTTGTTCTCCTTTCGGATACAACACGTTCTCTTCTTCGTTGCGACAAAGCCCTTCGTTAATCTATAGTCATCTGTGCATACCTGCCTCTATCATATTCCCTACGTCTTGCAAGTCGCTCTTCTCTTTGCTCGGGGGTTTCCCTATTCCGCCTGGCTCTGTACTGCTCCCTCCTTGTCCTCAATCTTTCTTCTCTTTCCATCTGCAATCTAATCCTGGCATGGTTCACGTTACGACTGAGCGATATTTAGAAATGGCATGATATTTCCGTGCACACACACCGTGGCATGGTTGACCTTATGAACCATATTTAGAAATGGCGTGATATTTCCGTGCACATACTCCGTGGCATGGTTGACCGTACGAACCATATTTAGAAGTGGCATGATATTTTCGTGCACGTACTCCGTGGCATGGTTCACTGTACGAACCATATTTAGAAGTGGCATGATATTTTCGTGCACGTACTCCGTGGCATGGTTCACCGTACGAGCGATATTTAGAATTTTCGTAGTTTTCCGTTTTCGATCGCGAATGGTTCACCGTACGAAATCTCTCGCTAGTGTGGGGCTCGCTCAGGCTCGCCCCAATAATCATACTGTATTATATATGATATCACAAAGTATATTACAATATAGGATATTGCTTCGTAATTTCTTTAATTCTTTACGAAGTCCTTTCTTTTTCTTACTTTTGACACACGACAAGTGTTCGTACAGTTCCATCCATTGTGGTTATGCTATATCCACAGATAGTTAGCCACATGCTTATGATGGCAGTTAATAACTCGGCCTTCTACTCATCATTTTGCATGCTATTGCTTACAACATCCCAGTAAAGCAAAACATTAACATCACTCTTTACAAATCCCAGTATTTCTCTCCCGGATGACTGTACAGTGGCATTTACTCCCTGCCCAAGATGAGTTCTTAACCTCACTTGTATAGCTTTTCAATTTCTTTAAATAGCAAAAGAGACATCATTTACTTCATATAGTCCACCTCCGTTAATAACCCACTGGGATGTATACTCCATAAAAAGATGTCACTGGATGCATAGAGTCTTCGTTGTTTGGTTTTATTCTATTCAAGCATTCCACAAATGTTGCGTACTTCTCCCCATGCTGCTTCAAAAAAATTTGGTACAGTTTCTTTGCCACATATCCACAAGCATACTGTACTGTGACATTCTCTTCGCCAACTGTTAACTTGGCTAGTGTTTCAACTGGTTGTTCCATGTGTGTCTTGAATATAGATGTCAATATTTCTTCAAAGTTTTGCTGGTTCGTTAGTTACTAACGGTTCTGTCATGATATGAGGACAGCTTAATGCCTCACACTATTCCTTCCAATATTTTGGCAATTTGTTGGCCCGTAGATACGTCTGCAAATTCCATCCATATCAAGTTGTGCTGGTGTTGTTGACTTACTTACATGTAGCACTGACTGCATTGTAGATATTAGAGCTTCGAAGAAAGACTTAAAGCATTCCTGCCTGTCTTCTTTCTTTAAGACATGAAGCAACTCCAGGACGCATTCCTTAATTCTGCCAGTCCTAGCCGTCTCCACAGCTAATTCACCCCTCTTGAGTGAACTGCACACCTGACTGGCTAGCTCCCTCTACAGTACTCACAATGTCTCTTCTAAATTCATAGCACTCGAGCTCTTAATACGGTTACTATTGTTGCATCATGTTTACTTTAGCGCACTACGTAATATTTTCACGTGACCGTAATGAAGATTGTCAAACGGTTGTTAAGTTCATCACTAATCCTTGTTAGGGTATATTATCTATGACGGCACTCAGTGGAGTACAGCAATTCCCATAGCATTGCCAAGTATGCGTAATTTTACTGGTGTCCAGAAACCCCAGCCATATTAATTTTTAGTGTTTTCTCAATTTGCAAGTTTGGACCGTTCTTTCTCCTAGCGCCCTATACTTTACCACTCACAATTTATACAACTGATAGCCTATTTCATTGGCTACAATTCGGTACCAAGCATGCTAGAATCCGTTCTTCTCTCGATGAGAAATAACCAATTTTCTAATACATGTAGTCCGGAAACACCCGCCCTTACCTTATACTGAAAAATTGTAACGTTGTTTGGTGCTGACTCTATTATCTGTTGGTTTTTTTTTGTTGTTTTTTTTCAAGTGTTTTGTTGCCATCATCACTAGCAGTACAACCTATACAGCTGTGTGTAACTCGGTGTGTAATTAACAATAACGAGTTTTCCTCTCAATCATTGTTTTAACTCGTTATGAATGCAAGAGAGCACTCTACACGGCGAGTATGAAGTGTTTCTGATTGTTTCATATTCTATTGTTCGTACTTTTTGGGAAGCAGGATTAGTAAGGCTAGTTTTAGCGATTTACAATGTCACGCACATGATTAATCATGCTGTCTTAGTGGGTTGTGTTTAAATAGCTTCATGATCAGACGATCAGTAAGTGTTAATACAATCTATTTCTAGCTATAAAATGAACTGGTAGGATTAGTTGGCTGGTTTTAGCAATTTACAGTGTCATGCACATTCCTTAAATATATTCTCCACATAACTGTACTCTATTTGCCCTGGTGTGCTGTATTTGCCCTTGTGTGCTGTATTTGCCCAATTAAGAGCGTAACAGTACTTTATGACTCATACAGTACAGTTATGCAGCTAATTAGTACTGTATGGGCAATACAGTATGCGGCATCACTTTGATCATCCCACGCAAAGTACAATATTGTAAAATAAAGCATTGTATTCTATCGTCGTTAGCTGTGTAATGGTGAATTATATCATAAATGCATGGTGGTATGACAATCTAATTAAGGTGTGGTTTGGGACAGTAACATTGAATCAACTGTTGTTGACTAAAACTCCACATAACACCTACGTATATGGTATGTATGTCCGGTAAACACTATCCAGTAAGTCTTAATATCTTATAGTTGAAACTCAATGAATGACATATTTCTACACATTACCTATTGTTCTTCCCTACAGACCTCACTACCCAGCTGAGTACTAATGGAGGTTGTTGTTCAGAGCTAGCTAGTAGAGTAGTGGAGATGATGGAGGTGTTCCCTCCATTAGACCAGTCCAACAGACACACTAACACTTCACTACAACTACACACAATGGCCATCACATTATGGAACTTGGCTGTCACTATGAAGACCAAGGATAACACTTCTAATGAACTAAATGCTCAATGTGAGAATGTGTAGTGTAATATTAACTTGTAGAAACTGTCTAGTACTTCATTATGAGTACAGTGAATCCTTAGTTATCTATCTATATATATATAAAGCTGAAAAGCTGTCTGTCTGTCTGTCTGTCTGTCTGACGGTCACGCTGCTTACTCACCAGACTTGGCGCGAATCGACATAGTCTGTGCTGATAATGAAGCGCTCATCATCCGCCTACTCTAAGATTGTTATCACGAGTTCACGCGTGCTTCCGTTCGGTCTCTACAGCGCGTAGAAGGCCAAGGTGTAGAGAAAACTTGAGCAACATTCCTTTGAAAACCACAGCACATACTGTTCAAGTGGTAGAACGCCTGACTAGCGTGTAAGAGGTCGTGGGTTCAAATCCACGTGTTGACAGATTTTTTTCTTTCTACTCAGTACCTTTTTGTGAACACCTTTTTAAAACACGACTTTTAGCTCATCATATCTTGGCATGCAAAGCACGTATCGAGGCGGGACTTTAGCGAAATTAAACGCCCATCATCTGGCAACTCGAGTGTTGTTGTGGCAAATCAATACGTGCTTTTGTTCGCTCTTTATAGGGCGATGAAGGCACTGGTGTAGGGAAGGATCACTGAAAAGTTGAGCTACATTCCTGTCAAAACCACTGATAAACAACTGTGGCGATTTGTGCACCTCCCTTAACCCAAGTTATTATAACCAGCCAGGGTTCAATCCCCGCCTAGGTCATAACTTTTTTTTTCACTTTTGAGACCTTTTTGATGCACCTTTTTGCTCTATCTGTTCCATGCAAGTCTTCATCTACAAACTCTTATGATCAGTTTTTCAGCACTGGCACTGAATTACCTCACATAATAGGGACTCTTATAGTACTTTTGGGACAGGGCAGACAAATTGCCAACATATTTGTCCATCTGTGTGTTGGTCCAGTGTGTTGTATTAGAGTAGGTAAAAGCTTCTTTCACCAGTATCCAGAATATCTACATCTTTGTTTTAAACACATAGGTGTGCAATGACATGAAAAACTGTTTGTTCAGACTTACCTCAATACTGCTGTAGTAATAGGCAGCTTGCATGATTGAACAAATACTACTGTGCATCTGAAAAATGATAATACTGGAACCATGCAGATCCATAGTTTACACCGAGGAACTGCATCTGACCTGGCACAACTGTTTCACTATCCTGCTTACATGCTTTCACTCTAAAGATTCATACATTACCTTATTGGTCAATTACACTGCAGGTGTTTCAAAACTGGGTTTTTGTATGGCAAGAGGTATATGTGTCACTGCAACATCAGTACTGAAAGTGCATAGGACAAGTTCTGAACTTTTGCTTGCCATGCAGTAACTATAACTGCAAATTGTGTTGACTTTAAATTATGCTCAAGTTCATTTCTCTTTGTGACAGTCGGTAAGGTAAACATCAAAATGTAGAAACTGAAACTGTACCGTGTGTACACAACCTGTATGTAATGTAGGGTATACTGTATACAATTGCCTTAGCTCGCATGCAGTTTAACTAATTAGCTAGCCTTGCATGCATGCTTCACTATAAATTATTATGTACTGCATAAGGATCATGTACTTTAAAGCACTATCGACATACATGCTACACAGCAAATATAGGACACTAATATTTATGCTTGGTTCCCAATATATTAATCATCGTTGCATTAGTTCTCATGTAAAGCAGCAAAAGTTTCATTTGTTCTATACAGCACGTTGAAGTCACTGGTAGGGAAGATGCACTGAATAATTAAGCTACATTCCTGTCAAAACCACAAACAATAAACTTTAGTGTTTTGCATCATTAATGACATAAGAAAACCTCATGCTCTTTAAAAAATGTGACATCACCATGTACCCTACATAGCTACATTAGCAGTGCTGGTGTTTAATGCTTAGTCCCTCTTCGTGGCATTAAAATGTTTAATGTGGAGATGGTCCTGCACATAGGGCAGGTACCAATGCTAGTATCCTATAATCCAACAAGTGAATGTGTTACAATATAATACTCTCAATAGCAGCTTGACATATTATTTCAAGTGATTAGTCTATAGAATTAGTATTACACTTGTTTATCAAGGTTTCTTAACAAAAATCTGTAATACTGATCTGATTGGCTGAAATAGTGTGGTGTACAGTGGCATAGGCCCTGGCATCAGACTACTTTGCCCCACCATCAGCCACCCAGAGCAACTAAAGACGTGGGCTGGATTAAAGTTAGCTATTGTAGCTACAAGACTAGATAGCATAATTTGCACAATACTAACCGTGTTATGTTTTTCTTTCCAACTAGTCGATGGACAGAGATGGGATTATCCAAGGGATTTTCCCTATGAGTAACTCGATTGTGTACAAATAATAGGAGGCAATAAATAGAAACAAGATCATGTGATTACAAAAAGCCGTACAGCAGAGTAAAGGACAAGAATTTGTATTAGTTCTTCCAGTATAGTGGGATGAACAGTTAACATTTGAGTATCATTGTAGTCAAAACTCAGATCAGAGAATAGAGTTGAGGCAGCCTAGGCATTAGCAACCGTCAGCTATGTCAGATACTATTTTGTGATAGTTAAAACAGTGTGGAGTACTTGTTCAGTTAGCAATTTTTTTTTTTTTGGGTTTCTCTAGGCTGACTAGTGGCATTGGCAGGGCATAGTCTTCATGTGATACAACACGAAAGTGCCTCATGCTTTAATTCAGGTTTCTTCTTAGTCTGGTATTAAGACACAGAGATGTAGTAAGGAATAAGAAGGCCAAAAGCTAGCTAGCGTTCACTTAGAGCAAGGTTACAGTACATTAGTCATCTTGTATACAATAGTGTAGTAGCTATACGTAGTGGTGTATACACATTACTTTTAAAATGCTGTGTTGATGTCCATAAAGATGGACATGTGTTTGTGTGTTGCATGGTCGAATGGCTTGCCCACCAATGCCCTGGCATGACAAAAAGTCTGACTACACCACTGGTGGTGTGTTTCTATTGGAAGTAAATGTCCGACTTGACAGTGTTACCATAGTGATAGATGGCCCATAGCATAGCAACAATATGGTTGCTAGGCAGCAATTACTTTTTAAAGGTAACTCGTACAATACAAAGTACATATTACTTGCAACTGAACTATTTAGTTACAGTTACATACTACTCATAAAATATAGTAATTGTAATAATATTACATATTATATTACTTTGTGTCCACAGCCTTAAGCTGGCATGTGTGAAACTACCACCTTATCTCGTGACATGATTGCGCACTTGGATAAATTGAATGTAAGGTTCCTGTCAGAACTCCATTTGTATAGTGAGTCAGTATCTTTTTGCAGTTGGTCTGAGTCAGACAAGTTTCCTACAGTTTTGAAACATTTGGTATCATCAGCAAATAATAGTATTATAGAACAGCATAGTCTGGGATGTCATTGAGAAACAGTAAAGGACCTAATATACTCCCTTGCGACCCTTGGGGAATTCCAGATAAAACTGGTAATAAGTGGGAATGTTTGTTGTTGATTTTCACACATTGCTGGTGGTTTAGTAAGTATGACTTGAACCAAAGCCATAAATTACCTGAGATACCCATTGATCTAAGAAGTTCATTGTATGGTACACTGTCGAAGGCCTTGCAAAAGTCCAGATAAATTACATCTGTTTGATCTTTGGCATTGATAATGTGATTAAATAGGATTAGTAATTGGTGTGGTGTTGATCTGTTGCTCAAGAAACCAAACTGGTGAGGTGATAGGCAGGTTGTGATGTGAAAGATAATCTTGTTATAGACCAGACGCTCCATCACCTTGGATATATTGCACAGTAATGAGATTGGACGCATGAGACTTATCGCCAGATTTGAAAATGGATACTATGGAGTGAGTGCACCAGTCTGTAGTGCTTTCGTAGACTAAGTGTGAATAGAAAATGTAAAGGTTTGTATAACGATAAAGCACAAAGTTTTAGAATTTTAGGCCCTATGCCATTGATTCCTGTAGATTTCTGAGGATCAAGGGAGTCGTTGAGTGCCTCAAGCACTTCATCTTCAGATATAGACACAGAGACTAATTGGTTATCTATGGAGGAATCAATGGTATTGACATCATCTGGAAGGTCAAGTCTAATGGTAGTAAATATAGAATGGAAGTATTGGTTAAAAAGAGAAGCTTTGCTAAAATTGTCCTATGTGCTTAAACTGTTTAGTTGTAGGAATTAAATGGGAGTTGGTTAGATTTCGTACGTATGTATTGATAAACTTTTAAGCATTGGTAGAAGCAAAGTTGTGTATAAGAGTGGATTCGTAAGTTGACTTCGCTTGGATGAATTCGTTGTTGAGATTAGTTTCAGCTGTGTGTAGTCTTGTCTTGTTGTTTACAGTGGGTGACTGAAGATACTTTTTCCTTAAAGTGTGCACACATTTGATATGATGTCTCAAAGTTGGCATCTTGGTTGTTGATTTGGGCCAAGTTTAATCTAAAGAAGAAAGTGTAACAGATTTTATGGTGTCCAGATGTACTCAACGTCACTGGAATGGAGAAGTCAGTACTACATAAGTACATATTAAGGCTTTCATAATCTCCTCTGGATGTAGATATAGAAAGGTTCTCTTATTTGGTGATGATTCAGATTAATTTGTTTATTAATTTTAAATGATATCATGTGGTGATCCGATTTGAGAGAGGAGGAAGTTGTATCGTTGACTGAAATACTGTGAATTAGTTTGTCACAGTTACTGATTGCTAAGTCCAATGTGTTTCCATCTATGTGTGTTGGGAATTCAATTAGCTGGAAAATTTGTACTGAAAGACCGGGTCACAAAATAACGTAGAGAAATTAGAATCAACACTTAAAGATGTCCAACAAATATATGTCGTATTAAAATCTCCAAGAATAACAGCAGATTGCAATATGTTAGAAAGAAAATTTTAAAGGTTTTGCTGATAAGTGGCAGAACTGTTTGGGGGATTGTATACTAAACACAGGGATTGTGGGTGGTGATTTGGACAACAATTACTTCAATATTGTTAGGACTTGGAAAGATTTTACTAGGGATGGATATGTCAATGGCTAGCGTAACTCCACCTCCACGAGAAGTACAATCTTTACGGTAGATAATGAAATTGTTGGGTAAAATTTCTTTATCAAAAGTGTGATCACTGAGCCAAGTTTCAGTAATGGTAAAATTTTAAATGACAATGCGTACGCAAAACTAATAAGTGAGGGTAATTTGGTAACAATGCTTCTAGCATTCCATAGGCACACGTCGATATCTAGTCAAATTGAGACAGAATTGAGATCCATTGGTTGGGAAGTAGGAGTAGGGTTTGGTGTTGCAGTAGTTGTAGTTGTAGATCTGGCTTCTGGAGTTGTTGACAAGAACACTAACTTGTTTTCAAGTACCTTGGCAAAAACCGCATTGTCTACAATGAGGGAATTACGGTGGATTTTGGTTTGTTTCCAACTGTATCCATTTTGTAGTAACTGCTATCGTTGCTTGAGTAATAACTGTTTACTCAGTCGTTCCTGTTTTGTCATATCGGGCTTTATGGTAATTGATGATTGGAGGTCTCTTTTCTTTGATAGAGTACTAAGGACATCAGAGAAACATAGGAATTTCACTAGGATTGGTCTTGGCCTTTGGCAGTTTCTCTGGTATTTCCCAAGTCGAAAATGATCTTTGATGGCATAATCTTCAATGTTGTCATTGATATCAGAAGAAGTTTCTACTACTTTTGAAAGATCACTCTGGATATGCTTGGGGCTTTCTTTCCTCTATTCCATATACTATCACATTGAATTTTCTGTCAGCTGTGTTATATTCTGAGGTTTAGACCGCCCCAGCAGGTATCTGATTGAACAGAGTGTATTGAGCATTCCCTTCTAGTCTTGTTACATTTTGTGTGAGTATGTGTACTTAGATATTCGCTGGCATTTTCAAGGGATTTTGAGATTCTTACCTCAAGCTGCTGCAGTTTGTTCAAGGCCAGCTCTGGAGGGGGAGCCGAGTAGGCCATGGCCCCCCAAAATTTTTACAACTACAGTCAACTTGACTAGATTATAGTAGACTAACAGTACGCAAAGCCATACAATCCCGTGCAAGTCTGCTGCCTTTTTGTAGTAAAACTTACACTCAAGACTTCTTGTAAAATGTAGCAGTATAAAACACTAGTCTGCAAAATAGGTTAGAGGACTTAGATACTGTGCTACAGCAGTCTATACCAGTCTCTCAAATGTGAAATATTGCGGGAAAGTCTTCATCAAAATATT
Organism: Dysidea avara; assembly: GCF_963678975.1. NCBI lineage: Eukaryota > Metazoa > Porifera > Demospongiae > Dictyoceratida > Dysideidae > Dysidea > Dysidea avara. The sequence continues at coordinate 39,167,278 of NC_089275.1, read as the reverse complement.
TGTAGGTGCCTTATTGTCTATGTGGTGCAATTGAGGCCACACCTCTATTACAGCGGTATTCATCTAGCAACCAGCCAATAAGCTTACTGTAGATTGAATGTTTACACATGCGGCTGTTAATCAACAAATTCAGTGTAGTGCATTCATTTATTTAAAGGATAACTATCTCCAACTCAAATTAGGCTAAATATGCTTCTAGGTAGCACTTCCTAGGTGATAATTTTAAAAAAACATTTCCTGGGGGAGCATGCCCCCAGACCCCCCTAACAGTAGCATGCTGAGTGTGCTTCACACACTATCTACCACCCACCATGGATGGCCCACCCAACCCAATTTGGCCAGAGCCGGCCCTGTTGTTCTCAAGGAACTTATGTTTTTCTTTTTCATCAAAAAAACTTCAGTGCTAGTTTGACCTTTGGTTCACAACAAGAGCAAAAACACATATACACCACCTGGGGAGCCAGAAAGAGTTTTATACAGACTTTTAGACAGCCAACACAATCTCTATGTTCCCAATTAGAGCACCGTTCACATTGTACACCATCAGATTGTATTGACTTACCACATTTGACACAAAGGTCCTCCTTCTGCTTGTTTTAAGCTATGGTGTCAGCAGTCGACTCACTTGCGGCTTTCTTGTGAGGTGGTGAATCGCTGTTTCTCTGTCTCATTTCTCTGGCGTGGCGGACTACTTCACCAAAAGTTGGTGACATATAGCGACACAAATGACACATGAAAATCGTGAGAAACACTAATCCCGGGTCTTGGATTCTTCTTGGTAAGGAGAGAAAGATCCTAGCCACACTTTGTGTCACACGATTTTTTTAATGCTCTTTTTGTTGTGTAACAATCTGCACTCTATTCTAGCAGTGTTGATTAGTGTCATGCTCTATAATATATGTAGTTCACGAAGTGAAAATACAGTCTAAAGAACAGAATAAGGTTGATTAGTATAATTTCAAGTCTTGATAGCATTGTATTAACCAATTTGCAGGAACAAGATGGAACTAAGTAAGAACATACTCACCAAAATGATGATAGAACAAAGTGACTGGATGTTGAAGATCATGAACCAATGGCTCATTGAAATGAAGTAGCTAAAATGCACTATTTTGCTATGCTAAATGACTTTGATCAATAGTATAATAACTTTTGACTTATTTACCTGCAACAAAGCAATATTTGCATGTACTATTTATTTAATTTAGCATTGTATTTATGCTGAATTGTATAGCTGTAGCAGCCAAGTTCATGATTGTTATTACTATAGCTGTGTACTAGAGTTAGCTATAATATGTAAATTCCATTATCTATGGTAACTTAACACTTATCCCTTCACATTAACTACAGTACTGTATATTAACCATCTCACTCTGTGTATTCTGTGAAGTCAAATAATTTTGCCAGTGTTCAAATTACAATAACTACACTGTACACTTGTCACATAGCCATCTTCTTGTTTTCATCAAGCACAGGCTTTGTGGTAGGGTAACACAGATGCCAGCATGATACCACTCCTTACATTAATCACATGCTATCATGTCCATCATTCGTGGCATTCTGCATATGTAATAGACACTGATAGTTTGTCTGTTATTCATTAAATTATTAAAAATACAATCCATACCGTGCATGTATTTGTACCGTAATATTTTCTATAATACTGTACCGGCTTTGACAAATCTCATACCACCCAGCTCTAGGTACTGGTTTATTACCGAAGCAAAGAGTGGTGACTAATACAATGACAAATATTCCACAATCATGAGACCCACTTTGCCTCTGGCAACCAACATATTCTAAGATGATTTCTGAGTAACTTTTATTCATTATACAAGAGATTTGTTGATGGATGTTTGGTGGTGACTATAATACTGTTTGTGTCGCATCAATGATCAATGAATTTAACCATGACTTGGGAGACTGGATGATGGCTTTATCAGATTCTAGAAGTACTGTACGTACCAATTCTTTTAGCCAGTAGTTGACAGTTACCATTTCTCCTTCTTCATTGTCTTTACAGTCAGAGACAAGGATGGCGGGGCTCTCATCAGGATGAAATTGAATGTTAAGCTCCTTGTGTCTTTCTCTACAGCCTTTGCTAATCTGTAGGCTGCTTCATTGTGGCAAGGAATTGGTTCGTGATCTTCAACATGCAGTTTCTTTGTTTTATCATCTTCATTTTTGGTGAGCATTTTCTTCAATATTTAATTTCATTGCTCCCGTATATTGCTCCTGCAAATATATTTGTATGATAAGATAAAAAGCTATACATGTAACATAACTCATCTTCTTGTTGAGATTTTGCTTTTACTTCATCAGTTTCTGGTCATGAAATTCCCTCTACAGAACATACAAAATTATACACGTATATAAAATTCAGCATATTCAAGTAACAAACAACATACTCCGTTTTTTAACTTCAAAATAATACAATCAGCAGATTTGCTATCAGTGGATTCATGGTTTTCAATAAATTCAAAGTTGTAGGTAGAGAGATTGGGTCATTAAGCACGTCACCATAGATCATACAGTCTTCTGGTGATTCCACATAGTAACAAATGTGGAGGGGCAACACTCCTTGCGTTGTTGGAACAGTTCTTGCAATATTGATTTATCTTTGTAAGTAGTGAGAACATATGAATGTGGAAAAGCACCTGGTAGATAAGATGTTAACTCATCAGGTATTACTGTATACAATGGACCAATGAGTGGACTATCAAATATATTACAGTTTTCCAAAACAATGTGCTGCATTTGTTCTGATACTTCTACAGGTGTGTCTTGGAACATTGAAGTGCCAGGCAGATCATTGTCATCATCAAAGTATCGTGTTGGGGATGGTGAAGGCGTGAAATGATCTTGTGAGTCATAGTCATCTGGAATCATGCCGTGCGCGCATTATATACTTGGTTGCTTTCTGGATGATTGATATCCACATTTCCTGGTACATCTTCTGTATGGGGATACACTTCAGTCTTCTTAGGATTCAGTGTAATTTCACCATCTGAAGGCATTACATCATTTGCACGAGGATGTTTTCTTCCTGGCCTCATACCTCAACCTCTGATGTTTCTTCGGAGCAATGTAAGGTTTGCTGCAACACTTTTCTGCTCTTCTGTGTCTCCAATGCTTCTTTTTACAGCTATAATGTGATAGCACACTCCTTTTGAAGGGCAGCTACAGTATTCTGCAGGAAATAGGCGTACAACATAAGACTTATCGCCAGAGCCAAGAACTTTGAAAAGGTGCAACTTTGGATCAAAAGAAATCTTCCCTGAGTCTATAAATGCTTTAGCTCCCCTGTAGCTGTCTGGCTCAGAGGAGGTATCATTCTTCTGCTTTCCACCGTCTGATTCTACTGCCATGTCCTTATTAACATTGAAAATTAGACCCTCTTTTATACATTTAACAATGTCTTTAGGCAGCACGCAACCATCTATGAATTCCACATCTTCCGTTAGTTCTAACAAATGTAAAAAGGCTGAATGTAGGTGGTCATCACCCTGATTGCAAGCTCCTCTTGAAATTTCATTCATAAAACAGCACTGAAGTAGTAAAACAAGAGAACCAAACTATCAACTGACACTTCCTTTCATGCCTCAAGCTGTTTCATTATAACATTGAAACTCTCTGATTGATTGTTATTTACTCCACTAAAAGGACTGTATACACCTTGTTCCTCCAATATCCATCTTCCAATTGATTTGCCTACTTCAGGATGGATATTTTTACTGTAATAATCACGGACTCTTTTAGACCAGTTAGGTGATAGTTCTTTGTATATTCCTGGAAGGATGGTTTATGGAACAGATCACGTAAGTCAGATATGACGCTTTTAATTGCAACTCTGGAAACTTTGGATGCAAGTGAGTGTCTAACTCCTTGAAAAATGTGATTCCAACATCGTAGCCTTCTTGCACTTGAAAGTATATTAGAAATGACACCATGCATTGATAGACTTTTCCTCATCAGTAACAATGGGGTAAACTTCTTTGACTAAGCTTGGGACTTTCTCAACAGCTATCCGAAAAAAGTCTCATGCACACTTTGAAACTTTCTCTCATGGATGACATGCCTAAACAGTACTGTGGATACATAGAAATCACCTAGCTGAAAAGTTGTATCATAGGATAACAATTGTGGTGAAGTAGAGTCAGTTAGTAAGATACGATCAAGACTTCTTATATTCCACACACACAAGGTAAATCTGGATATGTCTGAATGAACCAAACAAACTGAGGGAGGTCATACGCAATTTGATCTTTTGTGATAACCTCTTGCTCATTGCTCTTGTGCGTTGTTGGACAATGTGCAAATCTTGGTTATAAGTAAATGAATAAGCTTAGGCTTTGTTACTTTGTTGAGGCTCAGTGGAATACTAACAAGATTAGTAACTCCGTTACATGTAGTAATAATATTACGTAATATACACCTATCACAGTAACTTTATTACTTAGGTAACGTGTTACATTTGTAAGTAAAGTATATTACTAGTTTTTATTGTGTATTTCGTTACAATTACTTTGTTACCACAAAAGTAATAATTATTACGTAACGCATTATATAACAAGTAATGTGTTACCCCCAACACTGTTGCTAGGTAACTGTTGCTAAGGTAAATGTCATTTTGAGACCAAAGCAACGGTTGTAAATGTGATCGGTCTTTTGCAGTATTTTTAGTTTCTTTTGCTTAGTAACAGTTGCTATGGTTATTGGATTAATTTGTATTAGGACGGATGGTAGTGTGGGTGTTGTTTTAGAGTGTTTCTGTCAGGTAAACTTGTTATTCTCTTGTTATGGTGAGCCAGAATGAGCTAGTAGGATACAGTACAGCTCACAGGTAACGTCGTGAGTATACACGTGCGAGTAATGCTCATATCTTCTCGCGGGATCATTCTTCTGCAATGTACTGTGCAATACCTGTGGAACATCATGTGGATATGCACTAGCCACGCGAGAAACTCGCCACACATGAGAACACTGTTTAGAATACCTTCATGCAACACTTATACTACATAAACATTTGTGACCTGGTCCCAAATGTTCGTGCAAGCCTAGCTAGCTAATTTTACAGTAGAATGCAATAAACGCGTGCTTGCCGGCCCGCAGAATTCAATGGGTGGAATATTTACGAATCGAAAAAAAAATCCGTAACTTCTAAAGCACTTGTTTCACACTGAAGGAAAGTGATAACACCAAAAACGTTGATAGCATCGTGATCCCCAAAGTAAGAGGAGTTCCAAAATCTTTGTTTCGTGTCAATACTCCCAAGAAGACGGAAGATATCAGCATTAGTCTGCCTTGCATTGGAAGAGCGGTTCACTATCGCTTTTTCTCACGTTCGTTCGTCTTCGCCGGTTCCCCTTGGTCGTAGGAAAGGCCTGGAAGACAAAACTTACCCAGCAATGGATTTGCTTGTTCATGGAGAATTTGATGGTGCAAGTTGCATCTTGGTAGAGGACTGCACTCGTACGTTATGATCGTTTTATTAAGCACCTGTATGTCACCGTACAAATGGATTTTTGGCTGTTGCCATTTTGTAGCGCTGTAATTTCGAAGTTTCTTGGCTTGAAACTTCGGCTGACCATTCCTTTGGCTATCTAGATAAAGAAAATATGAATTTGAAAAATGCACTAACTGGGGTTCTGTCACATTACTTTGTGACCAGGTCTACGGTAACTACTGCTAGCTACAGTACTGACTGTAGTACGTGACTGGCCAGTCAGTAGCTAAGTGACCAAGTATTCGGTAGCTACAACACAGGCATTGCAACAGGAGACCTCACAGCTGGCGGAACTGAGCCAGTGCCGCCTCCCAACACCATAGGTGAGTCCTGTTATCTTGTCTTGCATGACACTCTCAAGTAAAGTTTGCTATCACGGAGCATTACTGTAGCCTTGCTGTATCCAAGCGGGTTACTCGAGCGCACCTCACGCGTGTCGTGCGTATACATGCGACATAACCCGTGAGCTGTACTGTATGTTGACTATTAATATGTTCTATTAGATAATTAGTGTTTGTGTACTAAACATTGTTTAGTTAAACAAAAATTTAATGGGGTGTATACTATTTGATGGATGAAAATATATTGAGATCCAGCGGGACCTCCATTGCCCAAACACCTGTACTGTGCCAGTTTGATCACAAAGATCTTCAGGGAAATACAAAATACAGTCAATTCGTTAAAAAAAGAACCAGTGCAATAAAAATTTGAAATAGGATTCCAGCGATAAAGATTAGTGAAACAAGAGATGATGGTAGCTATGAGAAAAAATTTCTATTTGGCATTGTAGCAATGTGGGAATGCCAAAGTAGGGATTTTCCCTCATAGCTATCATCATCTCTTGTTTTACTACTGGGACCATACTTCATTTTATATGTAATAATTTTTATTGCACTAGTTAATTTACTTTTTTCTCACGTGTGGTTGTGACTGCTGTATATATCTCAATCTCACTACAGTACTACGCAGTAGATTAAACTAGGGGACGTGGTACAATAGGCTACTTAGTTTTCTGCGGAGCTAGATTGTTGAGTGGCGTGGCCTCAGTGCTGCTTATTAGAGATATAGTGGTGTGTTCTGATTGTTTACAGGATGTGGCCCATTGTATTTATAACTTCATGCATTTTAGCTGCTACCTGATACTACCAAAGATGCCATTAAGTTCCTCAAATATTTTTGAGAAGGAAAGTGTTGATATGGAAAAAAATAACACCTGAGGGCACATTCTGTCATGAGTTTCCATATCCAGTTGCCTGTAGGTGTTTTATTGTTTATAGGCCACTTAAATTAGCTCGCTAAAATGACTCAGAATACAGTTTTCTTAAATACAGTTTTCTTAGACTGCTCTAGTAAGGTACCAACTATAAAAGGTGCTGGATGGCTGCACTAAGCCGCCAGTGGTGCAAAAAATCCTTAATGAAGTAAGAAAAACGGTGATGCAGGTGGGGATGAGAAACTAATAATTAAGTTTATGTGGCCTTATGCTGTATTTGAGTAGTACTATTCTGTTTTGTCCTGTATAATATTTCTATGACAGTTTTTAGACGTGACATTTTTTTTGGGGGGGGGGGGGGGGGGGACCCGATCTACAAGCACTTGTAAATACTTTAGTACAGCCACTTCTAGCATTCAGATAAGCAAGGGTTTGAAACAGCCAAGTCTTGTCAATCAAGATTTGGATAAAGTGTGATAAAGGTGAGACCACAGGCTGATGCTTCAAAATCACTTTCCAACAATAGTGTTCCTCTGTGTTATACTGTATGCACGTACGTATTTTATGGTGATTCAATTTGTTGACATTTAGTGTATTCCATCATTCCCTAGTGAGGTACATTGCCTGTAGTTTGGTGTTCAGGAGTAGCTCCCAATCTACCTCATCAACTACTGTCAACAAACAACTAACGGTAAGTAAGATTACTGTATAATTTGATTATGTTTTCATTTTCCATGTCTTGTGTTCCATGGAATGTACAGTTTTCTACGCTCACACGTGTATATATGGGATATGACAAGTGTGGTACCTATACACCAGTATAAATTCTGGTGGTGAACACTAGTGTATTGGCCAACAGTAATAATTTCAAATTGTCTGGTTGGATTATAGCAATTGTAGCAATTTTGGATAGCAGGTTTAGCAATTTTGAATTACTGTAAGAGTTCCACCTTTTGTATAGTCTTGTAATCTTATTTATTTCAGATGCTCCAAAATATACACAGATACAGCAGTCTGTTTTGTATCAGTAGCTGAATTGACTGTGTGACTTGTACTATATCCATACAACAATGTACATACAGTACTTGTACCAAATATGTGAAGATGACTACTTTTATTTGTGTATTCCAGATGGCAATAAAAACTGGACGAGCCTGGATGGGTAATGTTTGTATGTACTGTCTACATGTGTGTAAGCATATCACTGTGTAACAAGGTCACTTACTGTAACCACCCAGTATGTTTTTAATGTGAAAAAAAGTGATAAAACTGTGACGCATAAGTAGAAAGACCTGACTGTAGTAAGTACAGTGTATGTGTAAACACTGCACTGTACACACATACGTATGTGTGTCTTGTTTTGAAATTTGTTGTTAGCCAATCCCTGATGGACAATTATGGCTTGAGTTTTCCACATTAAAATAAATGATTTTGCAAAATAACATGTACCATGAAGCCACTTAACTTCAAAGGCAAATTTCAGGGTACATATCTTATAAACCATGGTACATTTAAGTTAAACCATGGCTGGCTACGGTACATTTTAAATGTACCATGGCCTTGATGTGGGAGCAGTACCACCAAATTCTTTATATAAAACTCAAGCTGAAATCAACTATGGGAATTTATTATTGGTTACGTGATGAAAACCATGCTTTCGATTTTGCATCCTACAGCACTCAGACGGAAGCAATTTGTCACCCTTGCCATCCTATGAGTTGAGAAATGGTGAGAACTAGTACAATAGCATACTCATAAGTGGTTTGCTGCATTTTCAAATATGGACATGCCCACTTTTTGAGCAACATGAGATAAACACTCCACAGCAAAGTTTACCCCTATAGATGTTTAATAAATGTAGTAAATGGTCTGTAAAGCGATGCAATGGTTTTATAATACTTGTAAAATCACTTAATTGAATTTTTCTGTGATACTGTTAGGACTTTTCCGTTCATGTTAACAAACGTAGTCACAACGTTAGTTGTTGCTGTTACATAATCAAATTTCACAAGTTGGTCTATATAATGAATTCAGTGGTCGGTCTCATATTGGTTTGGGTGATTAATCTCCTTCAGGCTCTTAGCCTGCATTGGCATGGTACATATCAGTTGTATCACGTGCCCTCATGATTTGCCTGATATGTACCCACGCTCTCGGGCCTGACAGCCCTCAAGCTTGGGTGTACATATCAGGCAAATCACTTGGGTACATGATACAACTATTACATATCCAGGACATGTTACAAATACGTACATACATACATCCTGTATGATCTGGACACACTAGTTACTGGGACCACGATAAGTTTTTTCCAAGTATCCCCATATTGGATGGGATCTTTGCTTATGTATGTAGTATGCATGTTGTTACATTGCATGAATATATGTACACAATTACCCTATAACATAAACATCTATTCATCTCCCTTGTCTCCAATACAGAATGCAGTAACTACACTATGGCAGAAACCTCCCTGAATTTGGCCACTGAGGTTGTGTTTAACTCGTGTGTATCACATAATGTGTCTTTGTGGTTGTTATTAAGTGTATGATGTGTTGTTGCTTGTGCCTCTGTACATGTAAAAACGTGTCCTTACAGTATACCATTTCTCCTCTAGTGTTGGGAGAGGATGACAAGGTTACTGGGGGAGAAGGCAAGGAGTAATGAGGACCATGCTAAGATGTTATTCAAGCTACTTTGTCTCCGATCTGAAACAGTAAGACTACAAACATGTATTGTAACCTTATCACAATATGTTACTAGATTTTAAGTCTATACTGTTATTGGTAGTATGAAGTAAGCCATGTGATGTGCGAGAAATCAAGTTTTAATTTAATGCACAGAAAAGTTTAGATTACAAGTTTTAAACACCAAATGATCACCAGCTGGTTCCATATCCTGCTTTACCTAATCCTTCTTGTAGATTCCTAATGGGGAAGTACATAGTTAAACAATAGGCAGCTGTGACTGTCTACTAATACATGTAACACTGTAGTGTAATGGTTGTAGTATATACATACACATACATACGTAAATACATCCATGCTACAAACGTGAGCATATGGCTCACTGTTGAGGCACATTATATGGTGAAAAGTTATATGGTGATTGTGATAGATCATGTCAGAGAATTACTCTACATTTATACATGTAGTTCTTGCTTTTTGTGACCACTTTGTTAGTTCACTGGTCCATGTTAGTAAACTGTACTCTAACTGAACAATCTGTTGTAGTTGAATGGCAAGTATACGTACTACATACACAGTTTACATGTATACATGTAATTATTAACCTTTTTCTAGCAGTACAAAAACTACTATAACAATGCAGTAACAACACGTGTGCATGTTTACATGTGTAGGCCCTGAAGCTATCCAATCACAAGCAAGCATTTGAACTAGTCAGTAAGGCCAAGGAGATTTTAAAGGACCTCAGCAAAGAGGTACCAGTGTGTGTACTGTAGTGTAGTGCGTCTGTCTGTAGTAGTTGTGTATGTACGTATGTTTACCATTCATATACGTGCAACTGCCAATGGTGTCAATAAAACAGTATACCCCAGCACAACATTGCACTCGCTCACACGTACAATTTTGCTCGAGATTTTTAAAATTGCTAATTATGGTACTCACGATTCTCATGAGTGAAACAGCTGTATCGCAAACGAAACAGTTGCCACGCCCCTTAATTAGTGATTTTAAAAATCTCGAGTAAAATTGCTTGTGCGAGCAAGTGCAATGTTGCGCTTGGGCAGTACCGTATGTCTATGTATATTCTTAAAATGTAGCCAGTCAATATGTAAAGTTGTCTGTGTATGTGTGTTTGTTCTGTATTGTGTAATGTTTGTCTGTATATGTGCATGTGTGTCAGTCTGTGTGTCACTATGTGTACATTTGTCTGTGCTTACAGCAGTTGTGTATGTATGATATAGTCATGCCTGTACACATGCATTTGCCAATGTGTATATGTGCACTGTATTATATTGCAATACATGTAATAGCTGTAACACGGGCATGAGGGCATACGTATCAGCAAAGCCCGAATGCCCCGTGTTACAGCTAATATGTAACACTTGTTAGGCTGATAGCCTGTACAGGCAATCAATCACCCAAACCAATACGAGTGTAGCCACTGGATGTATTATTATATGCATACCTGAAATTTTCTATTATGGGTCAGCAGCTAGTACGTTCTGGTTACGTTTGGTTATGATAAACGGACATATCCTAGAGATATCACAGAGAATTTCCGTTACGCGAGTTTAATGTTTTAACCAGTGCTATTGAATCGTTTATGGAAAAACTATGCAGTTCACTAAAGGCCTAAACAGGTAAGCTTGCTTGTAGAGTGGTTACTCTGTGCAGAGTGGTAGCTTCGTGATGGGGGTGTGTCTGTATTCGGAAATGATCGATGAATAAGCCATAGCACTAGTTTTCACCTTAGCCCAACGTTTTTCAACTCGTATGTAGGATGGCGAGGATAACAAAACGCTCTCCATCTGAGTGGTTTTCATAGCGAAATCCAAGTCGTGCATCCTAATCACGCGAGTGTTGATCGATCCCCACAATCGATTTCAGCATCAACGTCTATATAATTACTACCCAGTTGTAGACCAGCTACATTTCGTATGTAGCCCGGCTAGCTGGGCTACATACGAAATGTAGCCCGGGCAGCTCCTTTGATCTGAGGTGTGAAAGTGTTACATAAATGTATGTAGTACTGTGTGTGACACTACGTAGTTAGTATGTCAGTTTGTATGAGTTTTCACTAATGTACATACACACACACGTGTGGGTGTGTTTTCTTAATGTGTACACTCATATTATACATAGTACTTTAGTCTGTGTCATCCCTGTGTAAGCTACATGTACAGTAGGAACTAGTGTTGTAGTACTTTCTGTGTATATTATATAATACAACACACAAAGTCTTTTTATTCTTACGTATTTCAATACTCAGCTATTACTATACAGTAAATACTAAATACACAGGTGTGTACACTAACTGTACTCATATAGCCTCAGTGATATGGCCACTAGTGTACACATGCACTTGTGTATTTAGTATTTACTGTATATTTGAAGTTCCTTTATTGATGTAAAGCTGAGTAGTGAAATACGTATGTAAGAATCAAGGTAATGGGCACACAGATACACAACACATGAGTATGAGTTGCATGATGGAGATAATGCTACCATCACAATACTTATTCCAACAACATGGCAACCCATCATTAAGTCATGGTAAAGCATTACAAGTCAGAGAAAGGAGCCCACCATTTTTTGGCCCAAAAAGTTCCATTGCATCTGTTAGTTCTCCAGTATGAGATCCTGAATGTGTTAATCCATACTGTTGCACATGATGTCTAACTCAAAAACAATGTAGTCTGTGTAACAGTAACGTCTCACTAGACTATGTTGTATCTTTGAGTGCAGAAAAACTGTAATATTAAACAAGATATAATGTCTCACACTGTAATATTTTTTGTACAATATGTAAAGTAGACACATCTCATCTTAGCACTGTATACAGGTTAATGTGTAATCTTAACTACCAAGCCAGTGTGGCCTTGATAATGTGGTGGCCTGGACATGGACAAAATTTGCAGAAGACCTCGTAGTGTCCTGATTTCAGATGTGTCTTGATTTCAGGCATTACAAACATTTTAATTTTGACTTGTCATGAGAAATCTATTTGTGATGTTCGAAGCAACTGGCTTCCTTAACAAAACAATATGTTACAGTTAGAAATGTGCGCAAGCCAGCTATACAGTATTTCCTGTATGGTAAAAACCATTAGAGTGACCACAGCGGTTATTATATTTCATGTGGGAGTAAACCATACAGGATGAAACAGGACAGTAATATGTCTGACCAAGTGTACATTATAGCAGACAGTCATCCTGTGTGTGTTGTTATTTGTGGCCACAGGTAATGTATTATGTTACATGACTGGCTCCTCCTGTGTAAACCACAACTAATGATGGTGGACAATGGAATTTTATTGTTTGTGGATCACAACAATAGGTTGCCATATCAACAAGGGGATTTCCAAACATTCCAACATTAGCCAATATATTAGAAGCTGAAGTGTTAATTATTTTTTGCATGTCAGATCCAGTTTAATAACTGAACTGAAGCGTAGGTACATTTTTGGCATTCTGCTACCATGTTAAGTAAACAGATAGCCACATGATAAGAAAACATGTATAATGCATTACAAATATACAATCAATTGATGGGTGTGGCTCCACACATGCCTACAAACAGTGTTACACATTCCCAATAAGTGGGTGTGGCTCGCAAAAGTAGCTGGGCTGCTGTTGGACTAGACTATGATGCATGCACTTCCACATAATCAAGAGCTTATTAATTGATTTGTTTCACACGTGGTCCAATCCAGATCAGACCTGGTTGACTTGTGACTCAGATATCTAACCCAACTCAGACCTACAGTACATGTGGGTATAAACCACCCCGTGGTGGTTGCCATGTTCTCCACACTAGTGAAGAGTTATTATCACTGCCCGGCTGTGGCTTCAAAATGAGACCACTAGCACATTTTTTTCAGTTGCACTGGTGTTTTCAGATCTCCACTAGCAGTTCACCACTACATTTCTACAATGTGGCCCATAACATCATCTGTAGTAGCTTTGAATCATGAATTCTGTTCCCTTGTAAACCAAGCCTTCATGCTCAATAGCTACTGACATCACTGTTGAAAATAGTAACTGTCTTTGATACCAAGATAGTGATAATTGTAAAATGAATCTATTACATACGTGTTGTATTTACTCGGTTACATGCCTCAGCTACTATTATCCTTTTGTCTAAAAGAGGGTAGCGTTTGTAGTATAAACAGCTCAGCTTACTTCCTGGACATAAGTTTCTGGACATTAGCTCAAAGGATAAATCTCAATACAAGCAGCTAGTATCGTGGAGATTTATTCTAGATTTTTCAAATATGAAATGTCAACCTGATCACCTTATAAAGTTTGTTGCTCCTGTCCTGAAGTAAAACTTTCTAATTTTCTTTACAATGAAAAGATCTTGCGTTCCTTTAGCGTACTGTTAAGTTGGGAAGTGTTGTGAACATAACTGAACAATTTAAACTGAATGTCAGTTTTATTTTATTTGGAGAGGTTGGCCACATATACTTGTGGGGGTGTAGTACACTAGCCTGGCCATCTTGTGGGTCCCAAGTGTGCAAACTTGTGGAGTAGTGGCAGGTCGTGTGGCTGTGTTGTTTAATAACTAATTATGAATACAGTGGAACCTTGATTATCCAAACTCTCGATTATCCGGACACCAAATCGACTGCTCAATTAGGGTATTTTGTCAACAAGTGTATTTATACTTTATTAGAGAAGTTGAGCAAAGCTTTGTTATAAATGTATGAAAGTTTGATTTTACGTACTGTGTTCGCGCGATTATATGAACACTACTTCCCCCCAGTTAGTTCAGATAATCAAGGTTCCACTGTGCACTGTACACTACAGTTGGTTACACCCCCTGTATGGATGCTCCCACTTAAATGCCATTGCATTAGCACTTAATCCCATTACAGTGACTTCTAACCCAAACCCCTATCACTCCCACGATCAGCCATACAGTACTGAGGACATAGCTTCCCACTAGTGTAGGCTACTTTAATTAAATTTTAACATTTATTAGTACAACATTGTCTACACAAGTAGTATGGCATTAAATGAAAAGAAAAGTTGAGAAATTTCAGAAATAACACACAGAACAAAGCAGAACAGAACTCAGCTAGATTGAATTATTTAATTGTCAACCAACTGTATGTACATACACCAGTCCACATGTTACATCATACCAGCAGGAGCTTATTTCCTGTCTAATTCCATGACAGAAAAAGCATTTATTATGCCGTCTACAGTGTGGTAAGATTTTGTTCAGGATACTGATACAGGGTAAAATTGCTAACCATTTCAGAGCTACGTAGCGTTGTCTAAGAAATGAGAAGGTCATCTACGTAACTACAAGAGCTTTCTTTGCTATATGCACATGTCTTAATATTTACACAATAATCTGGCACTAAAGTACACATACTGTACCTTTGACCATTACTAGTATGCCACATCTTTGATCACATACAAATCGAATCTCAGCAAAAAGAACATCATGTTGTTTCAGCACATAAAAATAAAAACCACTATACAACTACAGTAGAGTATGGTTTCAGTATATTGCTAATTTTCTTGTAGAATTACAAATCTTTGAAGTATTTAACTTTTGTTTCATGTACCAGGGATCCAGTTGGCAAGCTCTGAAGAAAATATGTACTTCAATTATATACTCTTTATTACACAGCTAGCATTATGATGATATCAATTTATTTATTTTATTTATTAAGGCTTTACAGCACAAGTGCTAAAGGCCTGTAGGACACCTGGTCCTACAGCCTGTTTAAAGTTGTTACAGAAAGTGTGTTTGAAAAGTTGGAGAAAGGAGAAAAAATCCATGACTGGACCTAGGCAGCCTCAAACCTGCATATTAATTAACAACCTAGAGTTGTAGTCACTTGTATACTTGAACTTTGCAAGAAGTAAAGGACCATAACTTCAAAAACCAAGCACTTGCAAGACTCACTTGTCACTTGGCATAACATAATAGCTGGTAATCAAGCGGCTATACAATTGTATGGCATAGTTTCGATCACCTATTGTCTATCATCAATTCGTGTGACCACACCCACTTGTTCTATTGTGCTCCCTTCACATAGGACTTAGCCTTTTGCAGCTTTCTAGTGATTCTGAAGTCAAATGGTCACCCACTCTCTTTGTCTACCCTTAGATACATGTGTGGAGCATTTGTGGTATTTTACTAATTATTATTAGTCTTGTACCCAGCAGTGCTAATAGTGCTAACATCATCCAGTGATAATGTTTACGTTCCTTAGGCCCAGAAGTGCAATCCAGTAAAAATATTGACTGGCCAATCAAAATCGAGGAGTTGCATCAGGATAGTTAGAGTGGTACACAACAACTTGTTCCAGATATACGTAGCAATTCCTCCAATGCATTTCCATGTTCCATAGCCAGCTATCTGACTGTCCTGGGCTCTCAGGTTAGGATCGGTACACACTTCATCACAATAGGTCAGAGCATTGGTAAATTTAACACAAGTCACAAAAGTTCAACACACGCCATGCATGTGAAATGATATTACTGTAGTGGTGTAATTAAATCAATCAGTCAGAGTGCAACAAGGTCACTGACTAGCTAATCAGCAATGTAAACACTGATCACTTAGTTAGTTTGATGACAGTGTTTACTGTAAGATCGCCTTCTAGTCAAAGTTTAAATTTCTTAAGCTTTATAAGTAGAACTTTTAATCTAAGCACTTGTCATGTCATGCAGGCATCAAATATCAAACTTTTAGCTAACTAAAAAGAATTATCAATGCCCAAAATTTGCTATAGGCTTGATAATACAAAGACCTTGCACTCCTTGAGTACTGAACATTTCAAACTGAACTTTGGTATCATTGGATTTGGAGAGGTTCATATCACTGTGGTTTTGTCATTGCTAGGAACCACATCAGTTTCTATATTACAATAGCTGATATCTGAGATCTCAGAACATATTGCTGTCAGGGTGAATACTCATTAATACTCAACACTATACATTAATGTCATTACAGCCTCCTTTAATTTTGCAACCTTTTCACTCAATTTCACAACTTGGCTGTTGTTGTTTTTTTTTGTGGATTTTACTTCTTTTTTACAGGCCCCCAAGTCAGCTGATGGCCCACATTTTTCTTATCTACAGACACAATGATTATTGAAGACATGCAGTTAGTCCACCTAAGTACTATTTACATAAATCAAGTCACAAATATGGGTGCTAATTTATTGTGAAACAATGTATATAGTTCATACGTACATAACTCTATACAATTCTGTTTTGTAGAGTACACTTTTATGTGTGCACAAAGTAACAAGGTCAGTAGTCTGAATGGTGTCCAAACTTATTAGAATGGTACACAGCAACAGTAGTTTGGTCCACATCCTCCTCCACAACTGTTATATGCAAAGTAGTATTGCTTCAGTCCCAATGTGGGGGTAGTGCCATCTCCAGTAGCAGGACGGTTGGAGTACACATGGGTAGATCCAATACATCTCCATGTTTCATAGGTAGCTGTCTGACTGTCTTGAGTTCTCAGTTTAGGATCACTACATACTTGAGCACATGTTGGAGCTTTGGCACTACATTCTCTACGTACAGCATACACCCATCCACTGGGATCATGTGACACGCAGTGTTGGGAGTAACGCGTTACTTATGTAACGCGTTATGTAATACTATTACTTTTGTGGTACCTAAGTAATATAACGAAATATGCTATAAAAATAGGTAATATAACTCAAGTTACTTACTTACAAATGTAACGCGTTACCTAAGTAATATAGTTACTGTAACGAGTCTAATATTACGTAATATTATTACTACAAGTAACGAAGTTACTAATCTCGTTAGTTATCCTCTGAGTAATGCCTAGCCACAGCGAAGTAACGAAGCCTACTGAATGAAGCTTATTCACCAGCTTTTTACTTACAACCAAGATTTGCACATTGTCCAACAACGCAATCATGTCACGTGATAAGGTGGTAGTTTCACACGTGACAGCTTAAGGCTGCGGACAAAAAGTAATATAATATGTAATATTATTATAGTTACTTTATTTTATGGGTAATATGTAACTGTAACTAAATAGTTCAGTTGAAAGTAATATGTAATATGTAACTAGATACTTTTAAAAAGTAACTTGCCCAACACTGGTGACACGTAGGCTGCACATGATGCTTGAGCAATCACATCTTCAAGCTGATGATGACCAACAATGAACCTCTTGTTATGTGTAAGCTAAAGACAACATGTTTTTCATACATACATAAAAAGGTTTGCTATGGTATATTCCCTATACAGTAGCTGATAATAGCTGAAGATATACTATAGCTGATGATTTATTTCCGCAACTTCTGATCTGTTTAGTTCACCTTTTTAATTGGACTTACTCTCGTCACTCCATTCAGTGGATATTTGACGGATCATTTTGGACGTAAACTGTCCATTATTTTATGTTGTATTCCTTACATCTTTTATACTTTACAACTCAGATATATGTATTGGTGCGTACTAACTGGGAAAAAAAAGAATATAAAAACTACTCTACAAAGCATTACATGGTAGATTCTTGAATTGAGAAATCTAAACTGTCGAGTTCTAAAAGCTTACATTTCATAAAACAGGTTTCTGAAAACTCTTGGTGTATATGGAATATATTAAAACACAGATGTAGGCTAGTGTTGCCATGTTCTGAATAAAGTTCATAGATCTATAAACCTTTTTGTATTGTTTGTGAACCTGAAATAATCTATGAACTTTAAGCATGCTCAGGCTGCGATCTTCTTTTTTAAGAGATTCACCTAACTATTATCATTATCCTTATCATTATTATTATTTTGTTGTTGTTTCACAACAACAAAATCAACTTGACAATCAATTTAGATTTATTCAAATCATTCAACATTTCTTTCTCACTCATATCTTCTTCACAAACTCTAGCATTGGCGGTGAGCTTTGGGCATGGTTTCTGACATATGTAACAAACAGATCTCGATTTGTATCCATCAATGGTTGCAATTCCCATCTTCTTCCTGTAGAATCAAGAGTACCTCAAGGTAGTATTCTTGGACCTCTCTTATTCATTATTTACATGAATGATATCCCCCGTGCAGTTGCTCATAGTAAAGTTTTATTGTTTGCAGATTACACAAAATACTTTAGACACATTAAAGGATCTAGTGATATGCAGCTTCTACAACACAATCTAAATTGCTTGTCAAGTTGGAGCACAACATCTCTTCTACCATTCCATTCTCCAAAAGTACTCATCTCTCATTTAAATGTAAATTTACAACTTCTTATAGCATCAATGGCAATCCTATAAACTCGACCTGGGTGTTTTGATCAGTGATAATCTAAATTGGAATGTCCACCATAACTACATCCCAATATCTGATAATTCCCAATAGCTGATATCTGAGATCTCAGAACATATTGCTGTCAGGGTGAATACTCATTAATACTCAACACTATGCATTAATGTCATTACAGTCTCCTTTAATTTTGCAACCTTTCACCCAATTTCACAACTTGGCTGTTTTTTTTTTTGTAGATTTTGCTTCTTTTTTACAGGCCCCAAAGCCAGCTGATGGCCCACATTTATCTTATCTACAGACACAATGATGTTTACTGAAGACATGCAGTTAGTCCACCTAAGTACTATTTATATAAATCAAGTCACAAATATGGGTGCTAATTTATTGTGAAACAATGTATATAGTTCATACGTACATAACTCTATACGATTCTATTATGTAGAGTACACTTTTATGTGTGCACAAAGTAACAAGGTCAGTAGTCTAAATGGTGTCCAAACTTATTAGAATGGTACACAACAACAGTAGTTTGGTCCACATCCTCCTCCTCCACAATTGTTATACCCATAGTAGTATTGCTTCAGTCCCAATGCAGGGGTAGTGCCATCTCCAGTAGCAGGACGGTTGGAGTACACATGGGTAGCTCCAATACATCTCCATGTTTCATAGGTAGCTGTCTGGCTGTCTTGAACTCTAAGTTTAGGATCACTACATACTTGAGCACATGTTGGAGCTTCGGAATTGCAATCTCTGCGCACAGCATACACGAATCCAACAGGATCATGAGACATGTAGGCTGCACATGATGCTTGAGCAATCACATCTTCAAGCTGATGATGACCAACAATGAACCTCTTGTTACGTGTAATCTAAAGACAACATGTTTGTGGTGTATGTTAATTTGTACATACGTACATAAATAAAAAAGGTTTGCTATGGTATATTCCCTATACAGTAAGTAAAGTGTGTGTATTATACAGTACAACATACATATTGAACATACCTTGTCATTGTCCTCAGCTGGGGCTGCTGCTCCAATAGCAACCATTGCAGCAAGTAGGAACACCGCTAGAATCTTCATCGTCTTCTCTGTAAGTTTCTTCTCAGTCTTTAGCTGATTCACAAGCTGATTTCTTCTCTGTCTGCTTCTGATGATCAGCTCAGAGTTTGTGTCTTCTTTTATACTTCACCTGGTGACCACATATACACCTTGTGCTTGTGGGTGAAGTGCTAGCCTGGCCATCTTGTGGGTCCCATGTGTGCAAACCTGTGGAATGGTGGCATGTTATGTAGCTGTGTTGTTTACCAGTTATCTATCTGTTATGAATACAGTGTAGACTACAGCTGTTATGTCACATCTGCATTGTGGTGCTGACATATGGAATTTTTTTATTAAAGCTTTCTGTAGGACACTTGGTCCTACAGCCTGCTCAAAGATATTAGATACAAAGACATTAGCTACATAAGGTGTGTTTGAAAAGTTGCAGGAAGCAGGAAAAATCCATGACTGGACCTAGGTAGCCTCGAACCTGCAGCTATCCGATTTACGCTCAAACGCTTACAGGAGTCTACCAGGCAGTCAGGATGTTTTCTCCTTGTTATTTTCATGTAATTATATCCATAGGAGTTCTAGAGAGTGACTCGTTATCTCTAAGTACCCCCAAGTAGAACCAAATAGACACTAGTTAATTTTATTAAAGCTTTAAAGCACAAGTGCTGATGGTCTGTAGGACACCTGGTCCTACAGCCTGCTCAAAGACAATTTTTGCAAGGATAATGCTTTGTAGAGTAATTTTTATATTCTTTTTTCCCCCAGTTAGTATGCACCAATGTATATAGCTGAGTTGTAAAGTAGGTATATCATTTTAAAACTGTAAGGCACTGTTATGATCAGCTGGAGCTGCTGTTGTAAATAACACAACCTTATACAGAGTGCTAGCTAGTCAGTGTGCAAACACTTGAATGATCCACAAACCCTTGACTCACTCCTCTGAATCGTTGATACAACACTGCAGCTATAAAGCACACGCTGGTCTATAACTCAATGATGAAGAGTCAATGCATTAGCCCAGGATAGCTGGAGAAATTCAGTTAATGAGAATAAGCTTTACTGTTCTGTAATTGATCCAAACTATGGTCCCAAAGATTGAAATTTTGAAGGTATTGTGTATTTCTGTGCTGTTTTTGTACAGTGTTCAACCTGATTTACCACACTGCTGTTAGCTATGACATCATGTTTTGGGGTTAGCTCATCAAAACATAGCTATGTCACACCCAACAGTTGTGGGTTTGGGTATGTGAGTTTGTAGCTTATCCTGTCTATCTCACTTAAGTCCCTCAGTAGTATATTACTCTACAGTATATGAGTAAGTCTAGCATGCCAGTGTTATACTAACATTTGCTGAAACTGTGTGCCAGGCAATACCATGTAACAGGTTAATTTCAAAGGAGAAATTTTCAAAAAGCAGCTGGTAAAATTAATTGTTTTTGAATGCTCAATTGAGTCAAACATTGTGCATATCACCAATGAAAATAATTTTGGTGGTGCACATTTAACCAAGCAGATTTTTATTGAGATGGCGATGTTTAACAATACAAATGATAACAAGATGTCATGTCTACAACGAAATGTGTACCACTGCGTTATATAGGGGAATTTTATTATGTAGACGAGACTGAAGCGCCAAGAGCACGAATCATTGAATATGTCCGTGTGCACAGGGAATTCTCGAGTAGCTTTTTAGAGTCCACTTGCTTATAGCAATTGGCAATACAAAGACATGACACACTGTTGCAATTGTAGTTATGTACTTCCAGTTATGTATGCACTTCTGTAGCACAAGTTCACATGTAGTAGCGATCACCAAGTGAGTTCCAGGCTTGGCTATGTCAAAGTAGTCAGCACCAGCAATTGTGATGAGCATTAGTTAAATTTTCATAGAATTACTTCTCTTCAAACAATTCAACAGTTAAACTCCTTCAATAATAACCCCTTATATGGTAACTACATTACCATACAGTCCAATATAAAGGTGTG
This sequence comes from Dysidea avara, assembly GCF_963678975.1. NCBI lineage: Eukaryota > Metazoa > Porifera > Demospongiae > Dictyoceratida > Dysideidae > Dysidea > Dysidea avara. The sequence goes on along the minus strand of NC_089275.1, from coordinate 39,145,558 downwards.
CAATAAGTGTTTACTGCAAGCAGCATGTAAATGTAGCCAAAAAAAATATCAAATGTGCAATGTCAGCAATGAAAATGCCAGTACCAGTAAACATGTTTATGCAAGCTGCATACAAAGCCATATACATACATCAAAGTACCTACCAAGTGTTTTACTGGTTTATATCAAAGCAGTCATAGAATACCCAGTTATTGACACTGCTCAGCTTCCCTTTGCCTTAGACTTGTGTCAATAACTAAGGTATTTTAGATATAACTATAACTTGTACTTTTGTAAGTCCTTTACCATGATACTTGAGAAACACATTATTCGTTTCCTGGTCTGGTCTACACAAGAGGGTACTGGATGTTCCTTGCTTTTTCAATCTTTAATAGCATTGATAGTAGCAAGAGTTCATATTATATGAACTCATGATAGTGGGTTATGGTCCACAGTATTTCAGACATATCCATAACAACATATTGCTGAATGTCACTTGGTAACTACAACAAGTTATATCACAGGTTTCTAATAGTAACCAGACCACATGACAGTAACATGTGGTTGAGATAAGAGTGTTATGTGTATGGCACAATAGATCATTAATGACATGTATAGGCTGACAAGGTGGCACATGATGCCATTGTTACTATAGGTCTAGACAAGAAAAAAACGTTATCTCACTTAAAGACACAGGTATAGGAGCGAGGAATTATCACTTAACTGCTGTGTGGACCACAATATTGTGTGTTCTACCTTTATACTTGTTTTATCAGTTACATGTGCTAGCTAGACTGTGTAGTTGTATAGGAAGCATATACAACCCTTGAAGGTTCACTGAAATGATATAATACACTTTGGTTATTATCAATCTAGGTTGGTGCATGTGATTTACATATCTACCATAACAATTTGAAAAGTTAAAACTTGTACTGCAGCCAGTTACAAGCCTATGGGAGATAGTTAGTGAATTTATGCTGGTCTTGTGGTGAAGAACACTCGAGAACACCTGGTAAAAGGACTGCCAGTCAACAGTACAATGGTCAAAAGTCTAAGTTATTTTCTTGGATGTTTTTGAGTACATTTAAGGCTCCAATACAGCGGATGGAGGTAGGAAAAACAAAAGCAATTGTGATGGTGCCACTGACAAGGTATGCACAAGATATTATCCCTACCAGGCAGAGAAGCTACTCAGAAAAGTGTAACAGTGTTTGTTTCATGGTTTTGCTAACCCAGCTTTGTAAACAAACTGAACTAATCATACGTACTTCAGAGAAGCATAATGAAGCGTGAGCTTCAATAACACAAAGCATAACAGTATAACTTGATATCAATTATTAAAAGGTTTTTTGTTCATTGCATATACAAACAACCTATTAAAATGTAAGTGGACCTTTAATGAGACAGGAGAAGTTATGCTGTTAAGTATATGTACTGGTTGAATCCTGAATTTCAGGCTGTGTTGCTCCTCAGGCACTTGCCTAGACTACAAGCTGTCTGTGGGTCAAGTCACCACCTGGTCTGCTGAGAGGTTTAGTATCATGTTACCTGCTACACCAGCTCCTGTACTACATATGCTGTTATTCTGGTGATTTGCTTCATACACATTTAGCAAAGCATATCAGAATGTTGCACTCTGGTATTGCTCGTGAGTTGTAGTCCATACCAGCTAATGATGTGGTGTGTAGTAAACTCATTAACTGGTTAATGGTGACCTTAATGATGATGTCATCAAACTACCTACCCAATGGTGGGTGACTTGACATCATGACCCACACAGTGTTGACTGTGTTGTGCATGTGATATAGAATGCTTATCTTATAAGATTTCCATGTTTAAGAGGTGTATGTGACCAAATGGAGGAACTAAAAAGTAACAGCAGACTTTATGGACACATAGTGCATGTCTGATACCAGAAAATTGTTCTCCTGTAACTATTTTACATTGTCTTTTGGTAGGCCAAAATTTCTCTCTCTCTTTTCATTGTTTGTAAGCTACATACGTATATGTGTACGTACATGTTTACTTATTGCTTCATCAGTTATAAGATTCTGAATGCGTATAGTAGCTATATTTCCTGGCTTTCTGTCTTCTTGCAAGTTCCCTTAGTGGAAAAGCAAATTCTTCTCCAATAGTGATTGATTGTATGTGTATAAAGACTTTTTGATGGGTCTAAAATTTATATACATCCACCTCATTGTCTATCACCCACATTCCTTACATGCAGTGATGTAATGAAGGCACTTAATTGTGTCATGTGATCATAAGCATGCGTGGTTACTATGATGGTAGAGATTCAGCTACTTTTGTTGATGATACTGCAGAAACATTCATGGAAGGAGTACCAAATTCAAGTATGATATAGTAGTCATACAGATACAATGTGGGGTCTAAGGGATTTATCACCCCAGTGGCTTGAGAAGTATCAGTTATCACTTTGCAATATCCCACCATTCATCCAAATACCATTCTCTTGATCAATTATATAATTTATTAAAATATCTACATCTAATATGCAATGTGCTAGCTATATAAAGTGGATACAGTATAGTTGTGTAACATTGTTTGAGAGAGCATGAGTCACTAGATTACTCTACAGCAGCAGTAGTTTGGTCCGCAATATTTCAGATTACAGTTAGCATAGCCGTAGTAGTAATCCTTCAGTCCCAGGGTTGGGGTGGTGCCATCTCCGGTGGCAGGACGATTGAGGTGCACATGAGTGGCTCCAATACATTTCCAAGTGGTACGCTTAGCTGTCTCAGGATCCTGGGCATGTAACTGGGGATTGTTGCACACATCAGTACAAGTTGGTGAATTGTTACTGCAAACTCTACGGACAGCGTACACAAAGCCTGTGGGATCATGAGACATGTAGGCTGCACACGATGCTTGACCAATCACATCTTCAAGCTGATGGTGACCAGCAATGAACCTCTTGTTATGTGTAATCTAATGTATTACATGCTATAAACAACTATACACCACACATAGACCATTGACTCTGGTAGTACAGTTGGTATTTGACATATACACACCTTGTGATTATTCTCAACTGGAGCTGATGTCCCCACTACAATTATTATAGTAAAGATGATCACAAACAAACTGTTCATCATTTCTTCTTCCCTCTACACTTCTTACTGTTGATCATCATAGACCATGTTCTTTTATACTGTGAACAGAAGTGACAGGTTTGTTAGGATATGTACTGTTTCCCAAATTCACTTGCATATTCATACATTACTAATCCGTGTGACTTTGAGAATCACACTGCAACTTGATAGTACACTCAAACTCTTAACAGTTCTTAGGCTTATACACTCCAGTCTGGCTTTGTGTACATTCCAAGACTGCCAAGGGTAATCTGAACCAGCCAAAGTTGGTTGAATTTTCCTGTAATATTGATATGTACAGTATTTATTTTACAACAGTGACATGCAAAATTTGTTGTAGACAACTGTTTATAAATTTACACAGTGGATGCTGAGGAAAACTGTGGCCAACTATCATGAACTGTATACATTTGTCTTCAGCTCAGCATCTTTGACTAAACAGTTTGGATCTGCTAATCCCTGGAATAGCAAAGCATGCAATTATATTGATATTACACCATGATTTAATAGCTATATCCGTAGCCTCCATTTTAAAAATAGCATTGATATATAAAAGATCATATAACTACAAAATGGATTGCTGATACACAAAAAGCACTGACAATGTTTAGTGAAGATGATGTCACGTGTCACTTCATATCACAAGTGCTCATTTATAGTGAATAGAATTGTTTATTTTGTAGCAATTTAAATGTTTTATGTCTATAACAATACTTTGTCTTTGTTTAACAGTAGAGTTGTGTAATACAAAGTTACGCATTCCTCTATACTTGAAAAGTCACTTGTTCTTAGTAACCAAACAATACCCATAACATCACTAAGCATACAAGAGATATATGTGTGCAGTATATGTTAACCTTATATATGCCTACACACATTACAGCTGACAGAAAATGGTACAAGTTCTCTTTTCCTGCCAACTCATTCCCTCATCGGCCTGCTCATTAACTGCAGGTCAGAGATGCTCTATTAACACAGTCAAGTACTCTGGACCAGACTACATTGTAAATTGTATTTATTGCAATCTTGCTCAATGTAATAAATTAATCACTTTAACTGTTGCAGGATCAGGATTGTAGCATTATGCACATGGGTGTTGTGTTATGTCTGATTACATCATTCACTATATAAGCCTCACGGTTGATGGCACTGCTGTGAACTGCTATTTGATTATATGTAGTTGTTTTATACCAAGACGTGACAATAATTGTTGCACATGCTGTACACATCACTAACTTTGTACCAATAGTACACTCTACGTATCTCTGTATTTGTTATAAGGACATGTTATTAAATCCTTGAATTCACCAGAAACTTATGCACAAGTGTATCACCTAGTGTTATGAACATAATCGACACATTCATTTGGTTGTACTTGTTTCCCAAATTTACTTGTATGTTTTCATACAAGCTGAATCCCTGTGTAATAGTTTGAACAAGGGGATCACACTGCAACTTGATAGTACACTCAAACTATTAACAATTCTGAGGCTTTTCTGGCTTTGTGTACATTCCAAAACTGTCTTTGTACAAGGTTATCACATACCTGGATTGTGGTTTGATGTCTGTATTCTAGTCTGGCCAGAGTAGGTGGAATTGACACCTGCAAACATATCTGTGATGTCAGTAACTATGATATGTTTTCTACTGTGAGCAGCTCCATGGAGGCTAGTTCTATCCCTTGTGCCTTCCTACATGTTGCTTCTTCATTTTATTATGCTGCTAGTGACTATCCACCCTCCTCCTATTGAATTTAGGAACACTATTATTAGGAATAGGAATGGCTGAAAAAATCCACAAAACAAGAATTTTTTATCATTGTTCCTTTTACCACAGTTACATGCATACTTTATGGTGAATATTTACCAGTTTAACGTGGGCATTCAAAGACGCCACCTGGGATTTAACTCCTGGCTTTGATGCCCAACCAGTTCAAAGGTACGTATGATTGAGTAAGATGGACCATTAATTTGTGGGTTTTAGTTTACAGGTTAGGCTAGGCTCATTGCATGTAGTTATTAAATTTTGGCTAGCTGATAGTTACTCTAAAACAAATGATCAGTAAACTAATCGTTTGGGCAATGTGCTCCTACCCACCACATGTCAACCATTGAGCAGAAAAAAAATTGTGATGGTGCCACTGACAAGGTATGCACAAGATATTATCCCTACCAGGCAGAGAAGCGACTCAGAAAAGTGTAACAGTGTTTGGTTCATGGTTTTGCTAACCCAGCTTTGTAAACAAACTGAACTAATCCTACATACTTCAGAGAAGCATAATGAAGTGTGAGCTTCAATAGCACGAAGCATAACAGTATAACTTGATATCAATTATTAAAAGGTTTTTTGTACATTGCATGATACAAACGATCAGAATTTTGCACTCTGGTATTGCTCATGAGTTGTAGTCCATACCAGCTAATGATGTGGTGTGTAGTAAACTCATTAGGTGGTTAATGGTGACCTTAATGATGATGTCATCAAACTACCTACCCAATGGTGGATGACTTGACATCATGACCCACACAGTGTTGACTGTGTTATGTGTGTGATATAGAATGCTTATCTTAAAAAATTTCCTTGTTTAGGAGGTGTATGTGACCAAATGGAGGAACTAAAAAGTAACAGCAGACTTTATGGACACATAGTACATGTCTGATACCAGAAAATTCTTCTCCTGTAACTATTTTACATTGTCTTTTGTAGGCCAAAATCCCTCCCTCTCTCTCTCTCTTTTCATTGTTTGTAAGCTACATATATACGTATGTGCATGTTTACTTATTGCTTCATCAGTTATAAAAGATTCTGATGCATAGTAGCTATATTTACTGGCTTTCTGTCTTCTTGCAAGTTCCCTTAGTGGGAAAGCAAATTCTTTTCCAATAGTGATTGATTGTATGTGTAGACTTTTTGATGGATCTATAATGTATATACATCCACCACATTGTCTGTGACCCATATTCCCTTACATGCAGTGATGTAATGAAGGCACTTAATTGTATCATGTGATCACTTAATTGTGTCATGTGATCATGAGTGGTTACTATGATGGTAGAGATTGAGCTGCTTTTGTTGATGCTACTGCAGAAACAGCCATGGAAGAAGTACCAAATATAAAATAATAGTTATACAGATACAATGTGGGGTCTATGGGATTTATAAATCCCAAAGGCTTGTGAAGTATCAGTTATCACTTTGCAACATCCCACCATTCATCCAAATACCATTCTCTTGAATACGTCATTGAATATATAGTTTATTAAAATATCTGCAACTAATATGCAATGTGCTAGCTATATATAGTGGATACAGTACTGTGTACATTGTATATAGTGTAACATTGTTTGAGGGAACATGAGTCACTAGATTACTCTACAGCAGCAGTAGTTTGGTCCACAATATTTCAGATTACAGTTAGCATAGCCGTAGTAGTAATCCTTCAGTCCCAGTGTTGGGGTGGTGCCATCTCCGGTAGCAGGACGATTGAGGTACACATGAGTGGCTCCAATACATTTCCAAGTGGTACGCTTAGCTGTCTCAGGATCCTGGGCATGTAACTGGGGATTGTTGCACACATCAGTACAAGTTGGTGAATTGTTACTGCAAACTCTACGGACAGCGTACACAAAGCCTGTGGGATCATGAGACATGTAGGCTGCACACGATGCTTGACCAATCACATCTTCAAGCTGATGGTGACCAACAATGAACCTCTTGTTATGTGTAATCTAATGTATTACACACTATGAACAACTATACACCACACATACACCATTAACTCTGGTAGTACAGTTGGTATTTGACATATACACACCTTGTGATTATTCTCAACTGGAGCTGATGTCCCCACTACAATTATTGTAGTAAAGATGATCACAAACAAACTGTTCATCATTTCTTCTTCCCTCTACACTTCTTACTGCTGATCACCAGACTGTGTTCTGTTGTACTCCAGCAGCTAGCGCACAACTTTACTAGCAAGTGTCAACTGGTGTGCTTGATTTATTGGTTGGCTTTTTATACTGCAAGTTCTGCAACTGTGTATGAGTTAGGTAGTTATGTCTTGAAATAGCTGATATCATGGGACACATGTAATGGTCCATATCCCATCTCATTTCTCTCACACATTCAAGTTGCCTACACAACTTTTTATCCATGTGTTCAGCATTTGTGTGGCTATTTGTAGTAAGGTGTTTTGTGGATAGAGACTGTTCTCTACATATCTACATTCTTGTATGTTTTAAGTGTGACTTTATGCTAAAAGTGAACTAGGACCGCTATAAATTTTCTTCTTTTCAAGAATTTACCTGCCAGGTAGTGTATGTCTACTACACAGACTTTCACTAGCTATCTTGCAGGACCCTAAGGGGTGCAGTGGTTTATAAATGCATCTTCCATTACGTAACAGGTTTATATTTTAACTAGTGCTAGTTTAGTCAACCCTGTGTACTGAGTGTTGCTTCACAAGGATGCAAAGCCGGTCAACCTCCTTGACACGTTGTACTGTGCTGCTCTATGTAAACATATGTACAGCTATTAAAATGTGTCCACTAAATTATTGCTCTACAGATGACACATATTACAATATGTAGTTCATACAGTTTAGTGATGTCAGAGGTTATGCAGTACAACAGCAGTAGTTTGGTCCACAAGTCCTTCCTCCACAACTGGCATACCCATAATAGTATTGCTTCAGCCCCAATGTTGGAGTGGTGCCATGTCCAGTAGCAGGACGATTGAAATATACATGGATAGTTCCAATACATTTCCATGCTTTCCTGCTAGCTGTCTGACTGTCCTGGGCATGTAACTTTGGATCTTTGCACACTTCGTCACAAGTTGGACTTTTAAGTGAGCAACCTCGACGAACGGCGTACATAAAACCGGTGGGGTTGTGGGACACATAGGCTGCACACGATGACTGAGCAATCACATCTTCAAGCTGATGATGACCAACAACGAACCTCTTGTTACGTGTAATCTAAATAAGTGATATGTGTGTATTTTATAGTACTGTGGAGTGCTTAAATGATCTGTACGATAAACTAAACACACCTCATTATTATTCTCAACTGGAGCTGATGTCACCACAACAATTATTGTAGTAACGATGATCACCAACAAACTGTTCATCATGTGCAGTGTACTAGCTTTCTTCCTTGTGTTAATCCTTCCTGTGTTGTTGTGATCAAATCTTTGCCTCTTCCCTTATATACTGCACCTGGTATAGACAAAGTTCTGTAAGGCTCAATGCCACTGTAGCCAATAAGGTCAGCTTTGTACTAATAGTAAAAATAAAATGTTGTCAATTATCAACAATAAACATTAAACTTTACCAGCTTATTCAGATCTTGACCAACTTGTTTATTGTTTATCCAGCAACCTGTCTATCAGGAGTTAATAATTTAACTACTTGATAATATATTATTAATAAATGAAGAAAATTAAATCAAGAGTTAATAATATGGAGAAAAATAGAGTATAGCAGACTGGATGAGTGAACAGCTCAAACAAGGCAAAATAATTTGATTAACATATAAAAGTAGTATACATTACAACAGTATTAAAATCATGAAGGTTGGCCAAAAATATCACCCAAAAACCAGATTAACAATGCCTTCATGGCAGTATTGGTTAGGTGCATATAACCAGGCCCAAAAATTCTATGACCTGAAATGCTTCTAACAGGTTGTTGCAAATAAATTTGTATTTTTATTATTATTATTATTCAAGGGAAATTTCTACTGACTGACTCACTGACAAACTGCCTGACTGATGCCTTCTGACAACAGCTAAGACCACAGGCTTAACTTTTTCACTGTTCAGCCTGACAGGTGCCTTTATGTATAACTTCATGGACTTTCCTGATGAATAGCTAAAAGCAAAACATAATGGCCACTTTAGTAATTGATAGTTGAGGAGCATAATCAGACGAAAGCAATAGACCTGGCACCATTCCTTGTTTTAATGTGGTATGCGCAGGTTCATCAGTCATAATTATGTTACACAAGTTTTGTTTAGGAATTTTAAGGATCATTGAAATAAAAAGTAGTGGCCTTATATTCTTAATTTTCCTTATACTGTACTAAATATAATATATTTCTAGTCACTTTTAAAATGAAGTAATATGTAAATTGTAGTAATTGCCTAATAGATTAACAGCTATCCATTTGGGGCAAATCCCCCCCACCAAGTAGTTAAAGTAACAACATAGCCAGAAATACAGTTGGTGACTCATACTATTGAAATAATAAGCATTAAATTAATTTGCAATGAGTGGTCACTAGTATTTGTGTTAGAGATTTAATATTTTAACAGTGTTATTATATTTTATATCTGTGTTTACTCATTTTGTAGATCACCCTTTTGCACACACACACACACACACACACACTCACACTCACACAAAGTAAAGCCTTTAGCAGTCACACCTTCCCAGTGAACCAACACTGTGACACCTGTGCACTACTGAGGTGCTAGGAGTCAGCGCAAGTGTATCCTCCTGGGGCACCCACAGGAGGCTGTACCATGTGTCACAGGTAAAGGTGTAGGCACCCAAATTCCCACCTGGACCTTCACCCACTGTGTGAGACAGTCATTTGCTTCCTTGGTTAATACCAGGTACCCATTATAATGTTAGCTGCTTCCACCAGTTGTCACCAGGTGCCCTTTTATACAGCTGGGTAGACTGGAGCTTTGGACCTCCTTTGTGTGTGCCAAATTTCAGCACTATCAATAACTGGTTTGAGTTTTATTGTAGCTTGACAGCAATTGTAAAAGGAAGTTTCCTTTGCCACAAATGTTGCCATGATCATTAAGCTATTTTGAGGTTAATGAAGAGGTCAATGTAACTCCCACTGGCTCACTGCCTTATCTTACAGACAGTTTGGAATGGTTGAGCCATTGCTATTCACTAAACCACCTCATTGTTGTGTCAGCATTGAAACTGGATTAATACTGTGACCCGGTGACCCACTGACCCGGTGACCCACTGACCCAGATATCTGGTTTAGTCAAAACATAAGTATGTATTAATAGCTACATTTTGGGCATAAACAGATAACTATTATAATAAATGGGGTTCACATAAATCTATGGATAACAAAACATGTTTCCTATAAGCATGTAGGTGTGGCTTCATGTATGCCTGTAAAGTTCAACATACCTTAGCAATGTTCCACATATGCCTACAGGCAACAGACAGTATAACACATTCCTAATGTTAAAGTAAGCATGGCTCATTAAAAAGAAGCTGGCCTGATGCAATAGGCTTATGACTCTATCGACTAGTTGGTGTGGCTTCAGCAAACATGACCTACAAACTGCAACACACCTACTGATAAATAAGCACAGTTCCACATCAAACTTAACGTTTGTCTGCAGACAGTAATACACAATCTTAATAAGTGGGTTTGGCTCATGAAAGAAGCTGGGTTGCTGCAGGACTAGATTATGGTGTAATTCCACATTGTCAAAGTATTTACTTCATTTCACAAATGATCCAATCTGGGTCATACCTGAAAATTCTATACAGACTTGGATGACCCAGTGACCCAGGTGACCCGACTAGTTCCTACCCTGTCTTGCACTGTGTAAACTAAATGGTGGATAAGCCACAGTGGAAAGTTATATACGCATTCACAAGCTGAGTTTAAATAAATTTCATTTGTCAAATCTTCATTTAGTCACACAGGTATACGTAGGTAAGTACAATGATTGATGACCATGTTCATGGTACATTATCTCTTCAACAGAATAGCTAATTGTGTTAGTTTCCCTCTTTGTACATTCCATGCAGTCGGTTCTTTCCCACAATACAGTACTACATACGTACCACATTTACTGGTGGGTGTAGTGAGCATAAGAAAGGTATTAGTATTAACAATGTTCATTGCATCCTATAAATTAGTTAATCCTTGCAATTTATGATGTGTAAGTTTACTATCCACACAAAAACAGCCAAGCTGTGAAAAAATGGTGCGGCCTTAAAAAGCCTGGGTGAAAAAAGTTGTGAAATCAAAGGTGGCGGCCAAGAAATGGCTGCAATGATGTTAATGCTAATAAATTTTAACAATGCACACAGCCATTATTAAAATTTTTAGCATTAACATCATTGCAGCCATTTCTTGGCCGCCACCTTTGATTTCACAACTTTTTTCACCCAGGCTTTTTAAGGCCGCACCATTTTTTCACAGCTTGGCTGTTTTTGTGTGGATTTCACTACTTTTTGTACTTTACAAGGCCCCAAAACCAGCCTATGGCTGACTTTGAGGTTTGTCTTTACTCACATTTCTTCTTTTCTATGTAGATACAATGATGATTATTGAAGACAGACTTATAAATGTATTTCATTGCATGATTTAATTCAATATTTGATAATATTATTGTAATACTCTAATAGAGTGCACATTTTTTTTGAGGACTTCTAATAGAACATACATAGAATGTTCTAGAACAGTCTAGAACTTCTATTGGTAGATCTATGAAATTACAAACGTTTGACTATAAGCAGATTTCAACTAGAAATTTCATTTATAAAGCAGAAATTAAGTGAGGTGATCAGTCAAGGTAGCAGTGGTTCAGTGGTTAATGATGCAGGTGTTAAGTATGGAGGTCCCTGGTTCGAACTCTGGTAAGTTTTTTTTTTCGACATTTTTTGCACACTTTTTTTACCCGTGGTGACTGCTCTATTAGAGTATCTCAATCCCGCGATTTTACACTTGCTTAGTTTTTGCTTTATAACTTTGTCGCTGTAACTCTATTGCTATTCAAACTATCAAAAGGCACTGCTACGATGATCAGCCTATCTACACACCAATTTTCAAGTTATTTCTATGCTTGGTTTACCCTGTAGCCGTGACAGAAGTTTGATCTGTTTAAGTTTACTATCTGCCATGATTGGCCTCCATCCAGCTAACTAACAACACTGTTTACACCGTGAAACTTTTCCTTGTTGATTTGGAAACATTTAGTTGTGTAAGCTACATATATTATGCCTTCATATGTACTTTTATAGACTAGCTCTCAACTGTACAGCCACAATGGAACCACTGATCATGTTCAGATAAATGAAAGTCCATAACTCCAAAGTTGTGCTTCAACTACTCTAATAGAACAGTCTTCAGCATTTGGTAACTGAAAGTTTAGAACACTGAAGATCCACTGTAGATTGACAATATGTATTTACATAAATACATAGCTGATAATTCTGTGTACTGTTTGGATCCACCTGTGATGTAATGAAACTAAAAGTTGAAACTGAAAGTTAAAATGAAAGTAAAGTTGAAATTAAAGTTGACCACAAGGTTAATGTACCAACCCATTGTGTAGCTGTAGTGGGTGTGTTGTTGGTGTCTATGATGTCATTGTGTATAACACCTGATACTTTATATAGCCTTCTTGTTTCCATATAAGGTAATTATTGCCTTTTATAGTAGTGTGATGTAGTATAAGATGATTACCTATATAAATGTTGTTTGTTGTTGACTCATATTATTTAGTAATAGACTTGTTGCAAGTGTCAATGGCTGTTGGTTGGTACTTGATAGCAGTGTTAGCTGCTATAGTCACACTTGCGACTGGTGTGGTGAGCAATCAATATGGTCTTATTCCTACACAACCTGGAAAGTCCTGTGGAGATATTTACAAGCTAAATCCATACTGTCGAGGCAAGTCTGGTTTCTATGTTGTAGTTATTGGGTCAACTCCTAACTTTGTGTACTGTGATATGGAGCTGGAGTGTGGTGGAGAGATGGGATGGATGAGAATAGCTGATGTTGATGTTGCTAAAAGAGACAAATGTCCCAATGGATGGCGTAAAATCTCTAGTCCTGTTGCAGCTTGCAGAGCACCTGGTGATCATGCTGGATGTTATTCCGCTCAATTCACAACACACCAAATTCCTTACAGTAGAGTATGTGGAATGGTTGTAGGCTATCAGAAAGGTACCCCTGATGGAATTGGGGGCAGCAATCAATACCCGTTAAGATCTATTAATGGTCCGTATGTCGATGGTGTTTCTATAACTTATGGGACCCCAAGAAAACACATCTGGACATATGGAATAGGCTACACTGATAACGCCAATCACGGAAGTAATCCAGTCAATTGTCCCTGTTCTCACTACCCTGGCCGTTGGCCCCCTGCTTTTGTCCATGAGAATTATTATTGTGAGTCCGGGGCATCAACTAGTGCAAGTGTTAGTCGATATTATACGAGTGACCCGGTGTGGGATGGTGAAGGTTGTCCCAGTGACAGTAGTTGTTGTTCAGAACCCAACTTGCCATGGTTCTATCGACAGATACCACTGACCAGTGACAAGCATCTTGAGGCTAGGATATGTCGTGATGAACATTATTCAAATGAAGGAATTCTGGTGAAGGAAATAAAGTTGTTTGTGCAGTAGTTGATGCTTGAGTTTTGTATACGTAGCTGACTTGGTAGTAGTTTTACATTTACCCCTTGAGTTATTTACTGAATACACAGACTTAATTCTTTTTACTGAAGTTACCCTACCTATATTCAGTTGATAAGTTTATATTCTAAGTATACTGAGTGAGTACATGAATCATTGTGTCATTGCTGCTTTTGATCTTGAAGATGATAGGTTGTTGTATTTATGTAAAGAAATATGCATGCAACAACCAAGTAATCAGTTTATTAATTCGTTTGATGAAAGCATTTTTAATAAACAAAATTGTTCATAATTGTTCATAAATTCATAAAATTTCAAATGCTACAAAGAAAAAAATATGCAAGTTTTTATCGGGCCAGTCTCGAAGAAGGAAGACTCAAATCGATTAGAATTATATACCATCTTATTCACCTGTTCATGAAGAGTTCGAAACTCTTTGTTTCGTTTCTGTAGCTTCAACGGTATACGTGTCACGTGCGTTTGTTTACGATGCGGTAAATGTTAAAAAGATCGTCATAGTTTCTTTTACCAAACTGCCTTCACATCCATATGCACAAGTGTCTACAGGGCTAACAGTATACCTTGGCTGATGTGCTGATCCATGGTGAACGTTTTAAGCCAAATTGCAACATTGTAGACTAATCCAAACGGAAGTCATGGCTGCAAATGTAAGTGCCTGTAGTTTATTTTCAGTATAGTTGCTGTACAAATGGATTATTTTGCTCTTCCTACTGTCTAATACTATAATTCCTAAACTACACTCCACAGAAGGCTGAAACTTTGGTGATCTATTCCTTGGACACAGCAGAAATGCTAAGTGAATTAATTTTTTTTTAATTGTGCGAACAAGTCAGGTTTTTGCTGAGACGGTCACAATCACGTTGAAAGAATGTTAAAAGTAAATAGGGTGCTAATAATTAGTTGCGTACACTTGGTCCAGGTCACAGCTCTACAACTTATCATATTAAGAACCACCAAACGTGTGTATGGAAAATACTGGATGACTGTGTTGTTAGTAACTATGATATGTTTTCTACTGTGAGGAGGCTAGCTCTATCCCTTCCTACATGTTGCTTCTTCATTTTATCATGCTGCTAGTGACTATCCACCCTCTTCCTATATGAATTTAGGAACACAGGAATAGAAATTGCTGAAAAAATCCAGAATTTTTATCTTTGTTCCTTTCACCACAGTTACATGCATACTTTATGGTGAACATTTACCAGTTTAACAAGGGTATTCAAAGATGCCACTTGGGGTTTAACTCCCATATTGCCTGGATAATATCATGGAAATGCAGTTTGCTCATGGCTTTGATGCCCAACCAGTTCAAAGATACATACATATGATTGAGTAACATAGAGCGTTAATTTTTGGGTTTTAGTTTACAGGTTAGGTTAGGCTCAGTGTATATAGTTATTAAATTTTGACTAGTTGATAGTTAGTCTAAAACAAATGATCAGTAAAATAATCGTTTGGGAAATGTGTGGATGTGCGCTCCTACCCACCACATGTCAACCATTGAGCAGACAACACGTAGAGGACAACTAGATGTAACTTGGTGAGTAACTTATAGTCCTAACTGCTTAACTTAATATGTTAACTTACTGTCCCAATAGGGAAGTTAATAGGCTTAATGTATTAAAATGGTAAAACTTAAAACTAGATCCCACAATCACAGTTTTTCTGGCATTGTCATAATGATGAATAATGTTCTGAGGGCTATTAACCCATACTTAAAACCCCTATCAATCATCAGATACTGATGTATAAAAGAAACAGGGTGAGTGCTCTGTACTTATACTGCAACTACGTCTGGTTTTGTTGATAGCCCTCAAGCCTATAGCCCTTGGACTTCGGGGTATATATATATATATATCAGCCAAATCCCTCACAGCCGTGGTGTAACTATTACATATTGTCCCATCTTGTCTTTCCACGTTTTTGGACCTATTTAACGATTTAATGAAATTAATTCTGATTGTGAGTATTGCTAGGCGAATACCTTGAGAAGTGGAATCTCACAGTAGTACCATAATAATTAGGGTATCTGTGTTATTACCCACTCACCACTCCCACCTTTCTAACTGAATCACTAAGGAGTGTGGTGGTATAATAGCTAGGTCTCACAACAACAGAGGTAAAAATTTGACAAATTGATTTGAGCAACACATGACTACACACCTACAAGGTGCATGTGCCACTGTTTGCATAACTGTGTTGTGGTGTCATCGTATACACTGTATATTACAAGTGTGCACTATAGCTGATGGTATACATGTATATACAATTTGCCAATGATATTTACAGTAATATAATGTAGTTCAGTGATGGTATATACCACTAGATTACATGGCAACAGCAGTAGTTTGGTCCACAATATTTAATATTACAAGTGGCGTATGCATAGTAATACTGCTTCAGGCCTAGGGTGGGGATATTTCCAGTAGCTGGACGATTGTGGTGTATATGAGTGGATCCAATGCATTTCCAAGATGTCTTCTTAGTGGTTTCAGCATCCTGGACTCTCAGTTTAGGATTACTGCACACTTCAGCGCAAGTTGGAGCTCCAGATTTGCAATCTCTATGTACAGCATACACCCATCCACTGGGATCATGAGACATGTAGGCTGCACACGATGACTGAGCAATCACTTCTTCAAGCTGATGATGACCAACAATGAACCTCTTGTTACGTGTAATCTAGTGTGTTGAATACACAATTTATACACCTTTGACTCTGGTAGTACAGTTAATATATGACATCTACACACCTCGTGATTATTCTCAACTGGAGCTGATGTCCCCACTACAATTATTGTAGTAAAGATGATCACCAACAAACTGTTCATCATTTCTTCTTCCCTCTATATACACTTCTTATATTGCTGATCACCAGACTTTGGACTGTGTTCTGTTGTATAGAACAAAGCCTCTTATACCTTTTTACAAAAAAGACACTGTTCTTTGGGTGTCTACCCATATGTGTATGCGTGATGGATTGATAATGTTAAAATTCAATGGTGCTATCTGCACCATATCATTAAGTCATTAAGTAAAACAAAAATACTGCCAACCCCTTACATGATAACAAATTGTAGTACAAATTACATAACTGCACATCAGTATTACCCCCATGTGTTGACCTATGTATGTGGGTCCATTGATATTATGCTGAATTGGTTGATGTTTAAGAGTACAGTGAACTGTTATTGACGTATGGTACCAAAAATAAAGCTTCAATAATTAGGTGGTATTGAAATCATGAAATACACCTTAGCTACAATGTGTAGGATCAACACGATCATGTTTATGAGCTACACATTGTCTATGGCTACTATAATAAGGTGGTCTTATTAGCCATAGTCAAATTTCACTGTGCTGTGATATCCCATGTCCTGTATAGCATGGCATAGAATATTGTAAACTCGGTAATACTGCTCCTTGGTTTGGATAACTGAGCAAAAGTCTGTGCAATACAGTACAGTATGTTATAGTTAAAGCACCACCACGCATGAGTATGGAAAATACAGCACGAGGGGGTGTGTCAATAGGTAAATACAGTACAAGGCGAAGCCAAGTGCTGTATTTACCTCTCTGTATTTTTCGTGCACACAAGCATAGGTGGTGCTTTAAGTGTTTTGTTGTACTTCCTGGTCATCTTGCTCGGAGTGATTTTCTTGAGTACCTGAATCGCTTCAATTTTCAGTTATCAGACTATCAGTTGGTTGTCGTAAAATCTATTTGTAGTCGTAGAACAAACTGGTAGGATTAGATTGGCTAGTGTTTTACAGTGTCACGCATGTGATCACTCTGTGTGGGGTTGTTGCTTCAATTTTCCATGTCAAATTATCAGTAAGTGTTCATGTAACTAGTCCTAGAACCAACTGGTAAGATTAGTCTGGCTAGTTTTAGCGATTTACAGGTACAATGTCATGCAGATGATCAATCATGCTGTCTGAGTGGGTTGTTTTCGTAACATTCCATACATAACTGCGCTGCATAGCTAACTGTACTGTATTTGCCCGATTAGCCACTGTATGACTCATACAGTACAGTTATGCAGCTAATCTATAGACGGGTTTAGCGGGAAGGCGTGGTCACCTTACATAACCTAAAAAATCACGTGAATTATATGTCCGCCATTTTGTAGGGCAAAAACGTGAAGCTTGACACAAGTGAATGCATGTTCAGAATTCCTTCCAATTGTTGTGCTATTATATACGCACCATGAGAAGTAAGAAATGTGGAATTGAACTTTATGGATTCTCCAAATACCCGGAGAGAAGATATCTTAGTGCAGTTTCAATCATGGTTAGCAGTAATTTGAGAGAGCTTTGGGATGGCTGTGTTGAGCGAACTTTCAAGACTCATGCTAGACAGCTAAATTCTTCTCACTATTATTTCAAGCTGATTTAAGATAGCTAATACTGGCATATCTGTTTGGCATACTCTGCACTGGTAGCTGGCACTGGTAGCTGGCACTATGATGATGTGCCATCAGGTTAATTTATTCCAGATTAACTACATTCTACCAAGAGAAGAATATCTCATTTTATTTAGCAGTGCTGGAAGGATGGTGCTGCTAAATGACTAGCTCTACAGTAGTTCAACATCATTGAGTTTTACTGATCAGTGTATGCAAGTTATGTATCCTGAGCCAGACAAGCAAAGCTAGACTTCATGTCAAATGATGAAGGACTGCAAGTTGCACTTGCGCTACAAATAATTGTAAAACACGTTGTGCATGCAAAGTATACATTTCAGCTTCTAAACATGACCATGCAGGGTTTGTGTCTCGCTTTATTAGGCTTTGGCTGCAATTACACAGACATTTAGTTTCTTGTAATTTATCATGACACATATTACACTGCATAGACAAACTATTGGCTTGAAACCAAGGTAAGGGTGCATCGTCAGCCTTGAATTTATGATTAATGTGTGCAACTCCTTGAAAATAGATATAGCTGGTCTGATATAATTGATATAACTCTCCATTGTACGTGACTGATATCTGGCTAAGAGTGTCTGAATGTAGCTATCACCTCACTTCATGAGTTGTTAACCTTCCTTTGTCTGTTCTATCAGAATTCTTGTAATGTGGTGAAGAGAACACATAGCTAGTTCTTAAATTGTAATATTTACACACGGAATCCACTCTTGATTTTCAGTGGAGCCTGGAATTTGATGACTATTCTACAGGATAATTCAAATTGCTGACCTCTACAGTATGTAGAAGTTGATGGTTCAGTTAGAGTCACTCAGACTGATACTGAAACAAGCTCACTCTGGAGCTGTCTAATCTGGTCATTCTTCAGCTTCACTGCCTCTGATGGAATGTACTAATCTCAAACAGATTATCCAGAATCAGTTACTGCGTAGGAAGAATATAGTTGATGCACTACAGACTCTAGTGAATCACTGAGTTTGGCACGAGTTGGCGAGAGGCTCCCAAAAACCCGACTTCAGCGCTGCATCCTCTCAGAACAAGTTTTGTTGTCTTTACAGAGAGCAATTCTATGTTGCTTATTTTCTTGTTGTGTATAATCCATTAGCACAACAACTGGACAGCATATTCATTCATGTCAAGCTTTGTGTTTTTGCCCTACAAAAATGGCGGACATATAATTCACGTGACCTTTTAGGTTATGTAAGGTGACCACGCCTTCCCGTTAAACTCGTCTATACAATCCAAAATGGAAAATACAGCATGCAGCGGCACTTTGATTCTCCCATGCAAAGTACAATAAATATTTTTAAAATAGCAAATATCTGGACATGTTGAACAAGATACATAACCACTGTACAATATACAGTAGTACCTAACTAGCCTACTAAAACAAGTTCAGGAACACAGTTTCCTCTAGTGCTACAGTTCTAGTCAATGTAGTGCTGTGTATTCTGTCGTTTCCAGATGTACCAGCAGAAGCAGCAGTACCGTGACATACTGCAAATCCAACTCCTGACGTTAAACCCAATCACCTCGTGGATTGAGTGTAGGAATATCCCATAGAACACAGCATGCAGCAGGATATTGGCGTTAGTGACAGTGCAGTATACAAGTGATAGCAATACAGCCCTTGCAACACCACCAATGTGTGGCTGTACAGCCTCAATGATCGTAGGGATTACGATACCAAGAATTGTACTGGAGCTAGCAATGATTAGAAGCGTGACTGAAGCCTTTTGTGTCTCCCTGAACTTGCTCCATGCTCTTCTCAGGCCAGAATGAAGCAGATCTGTGCTTCCATAGAGAATCATCTCCTTCACATCAAGGACACACTTGTGGTAGAGGAAGATTCCTTGTACTAGGGCAAAGCAGTCAGCAAAGGCTAGTGACAACATGGCAATACCAAACTCAAAATACTCAAAGTAGTTGTCACTGCAGTAGCCAATCTTTGATTTATTGGGGTTGGAGTATGGATGACCAAGACATGAAGAACTGGCGAGAATCGACACCATCCAAACAGTAATCACAGCAACATAGCCTCGCTTTTTATCATTCTTGTAGTGTTTGTGAGCTACTATGGCATACAGGCGATCAAAGCACACCACAGCTAACATCAGTGAGCTTGCCGTATTGGGAAATGAAGTAGCTCCAAGAATCCTACAATCAATTCCTTCTGTGTCTGGGTTTATTATTGTCATCAAGATGTTGGCAATGGGCACTCCATTCTGTATCACAGCCACCCCTACGTCAGCTATCATCAAATGTGCGATGAAGAAAAGGTGTAGGCTCTCTGAAATCCTGTTACTCCTTCTAATTGTTAATGCCACAAGACCAGCAGCTATGAAAATGGCAGTGGCAAGAACTAGCCTCAAGGATACAGCTATGTATAATTCTATAACTGGATAGTGAACATCAACACTCACAGTTCCATTGTAACTGGCTTCAGTATTAATATCTCCGTCGGCAGACATTACACACAACCACTACGTCTAATACTCTTTGAACTGACTAGAAGACCTGCTCATAGTGTGATTTATCAGTGTCGTTGTCAAGGAAATTTCCAGTCAACAAAGGGGACAAAAGCATACCTGTCAGTAACAGTAATGATGTGTTGTATACTGACGAAGAAGCCAGCTGATTGTAGCAATTAGCACTATTTGTGTGTGTTTGTTAGGGCGGGTTTGTCACTTCCTATGTGTGTACAGGTGCATGTTAACCTATAGTCTGTAAACAGCTGTTGACTACAAAATGTCTTGCTCTATGCAGCTGCAACAAGATCGTTCTTAGTGTTGCTACATGCCTGCTACATGCCTACTACCCGTACAATTAGTCATACTGAAGCCACAGTGGATTTTTATTTTATTGTGTACTGTGTTTCATCCAAGGAGCATTAAATTGGTTGATGCTATTTAGAATAATAGAAAACTGCCTAAGAAAAGCTCTGCTACAATTCTCCATTGGTATACAGCTGTAGTTATTGAGGTGTTAACAAGTGTGATGTTGTTTTAAGATCTGAAAGCAGAAATTGTCACATGAAGTACCAAAGTATCAAATTTACACTGAATTTAGTGATTAGCTAAATATGAGAGGAACAGATCTTTTTAATGGTGTGTTCTCACTTTTGAGTCACAGCATTCTGATCAGCCCTTTCTAGTATAGATACAGGCAGTACTATACAAGGTATCATTGTATCATTAGGACTGATGGATTTTTGATGGTGCCTGTACACAGTTGTAATGAGATAGCATGTGTGAAGCTAAACTAGGGAAGTCTAGAGGCATTCTCCCAAGAAAATCCAGACTGAAATCATGAATATAAGTTACAAGTGAACCTACAGACTGCTCTATTATTGACTGTTCTATTAGAATGCCAATCTCTTGCAATGAAAAGTGATCTAGCCAAACCACACCAGCCAGATCACTTGCTACATTACCCTGCTTTAGTAGATTGTGTGTGTTGGATGAACATGTTTGGGACATGGTAGCTTTGTATTTCATCAGAGAAGAATACTACAGAATCTGTGCGTGTTTAATTGAGTATATTATACTATTAGCACCATATCATGTGGTGAAGCTTCAACCTCTTATGAGGCTATGCAATATAACACTATGAGGCTACAATGTATTATTATTAATGAAGATAAAGTAACGTGACATGGTCACTACAATGAGATGGTCTTGTTAATAAGTTGACCTCTAAGTAAGTACTTGTGCTACATTGCATATTCAATTTTATGTGTATATACCGCCATCCATTATGTGTTAGTGGAGTAGATATGGTCAGTGATGATTTTGTGTGTTGCCATACAGGCTGGTTACTTGTCAATGTTGTGCTACAATTTTGGAGTGGAGACATTTCAAGAAGCTCTTTATGAACACAGTGTCCAGTGGCTGAGGTATGGACTAACTATTTGTGTGAAGTGTTATTAGTGATATGATTATAAAAGTTTTTCTCGTCATAGGGAAAGTTATGAGCTCGGTAAAAGTGATTTATCGTTTGTTGTTGCTAAGAAGCAAGTGAGTAACTTTATGTGATTGCTGTATAGGTTATAGATATGTGTGTTTGTGTATAGTACTCCACATGCACACTCAAAAGAGGAACACACACACACTCCGCACACACACACACACACACACACACACACACACACACACACACACACACACACACACACACACACACACACACACACACACACACACACACACACACACACACACACACACACACACACTAACAACACACACACACTACACACAAACACACACGTGCATACATCTCCATATATACTAGGCCAGGACACTGAGATTACTAGCCAATGCATACCTGGAGTGGGACGTTACTGCTTACTGGCAGAAGGCACTGAATGCAGTTGGCTTGGCTAACTCAGTAAGTTGATAATACAACACTTTGTCTTACTGCATGTGTACATGTATTGGTATTGTTAGTGTATATATGACTAATCATTAGAGTTGCACTGATATGACTTTTAGCCGATATTCCGATAACCGATATAAAATAATATTATCAAGCCAATAAATATTATCAAGCCAATAAACAAAGCCGATCCAATATGGTGGCATAGACCTTTTCTCTAACAATTTGCACTCTAAATTTAGTTATAAATTGACAGTGTGGGACTTTAATCAACAGTTACATAAACAGGCATTGCTAGTATTGCTAGAGCACGAGTGCCCCTAAATAGATGTTTATGTATATCTGTATCTGTTGCTTGTTTACACATGGTACCAATCTGATACAGATATGCAAAAACAAGGCCAATATAGCTGATAGCCAATCCGATTATCGGTACACCTCTACTAATTATACCCTAAGATGTACATATGTTGTTATTCACACTTCATATCAGTTGGTCAATAACTTAGTCTTCAAATCGTGCATCATACACAGTTGACCTTATGTACATATCTTTTGTATACAGGAACATGCCCACCCATCGGGGCTATACTTGAAGTGTAGTATTCTACTAAGACATGATCCTCATGATGTGCGACTACCCTCTGTGATGGAAGAGACATTATCCCACACTGAGTTGACCCTGGACCTTGCTCTGTCCACCATTAGGCTAGCGGCCCAACACAAGAGGTGACTGCATATTAGAGATGCAACAATATATCGATATATTGCGTATCATATCGTTTTAAGACAATATCGCTGCATCGATACAAAGTTAAACCATATCGATATATCGCGTATCATGATATATCGACATATCGTGGCTTATTAACATTGCTGACAATCAAATTATTGTACATTGTGGTTAAACTGAGTAGTATGTAATGCTTCTCGAAGAAAATTTAGCTCACTTATTTCTCTTAAAAAACAAAAATCAACATTAAAAAACAACATAGACCATTGCTTAGACTCCACTTTGTATCGCGCAATATATCGCTGTATCGTGATACACCAGAGGCAATATATCGATACATCTACACATTGTATCGTTGCATCTCTACTGCATATTATTAGTAATTGTGCTGTAAAACTACAACAGTTTGGTGTGGCTTAAGTTTGGTGGATCAGCATGCAGGGCAGATAAAAATTTGACAAATTTACCATGCAGCCAATATTGAATAGTATCAAAATGTTTGGTGGATTTCCTTAGAGTTACCAAACTCACAAAAGCCAAACTATAGTCACGCCAAATTTTTATTGTTTACTCTATACACTGCAATATCATGGAGGCTACTTATGCTCCTACGTACTCTGGCAAGTACAAGTGTATGAACAAATTTCCCTATTCTGACTTGCAGTATATCCATGTTACTCTAGTAGCTTTCCTACCTATCTTAAAACAGTTGCCAAGTGGTAACTACTTCAGAAATGAAAACACTTGTTTATATCATGCAGCAGTCACTTACATATGATGTTATCAACAGGTTGGAGTTAGCATTCTCTGGTCTGCAGCAGCTGCTGTCTCGTTACCAGAGCTCACATGACCTGTCAAAGGTGCAGCTACTTCAGCTAGAACTGTTACTGGAGAATGGACAAGTACAGGAATCTTGTAGGGTAGTGGAGCAGTGTATTACTGGTAATGTTTGTGTATGTAGTTGTGTGTGTTGCGTGTGTATGTGTATATGAGCATGTGTGCGTGCGTGCGTGCGTGCGTGTGTGTGTAGTGTTCTTCCGGTATACCCAGCACAAGGAAAACAAATGCCAACTCAGGGTTTAGAGGGATGACATTTGCCCCCCTCTTGAAAACTGCTTGAAATTTAAAGTTTTATGCTCTTAAAGGTGCTACAATTTCATTGTTTTACATTAACCCAATTGACTATACTAGTGGCATGCCTCCCTAGTTACTGCATGCTACCCTAACTGCATCAACCAAACTGGATTACATTACCAAAAGAGTTCATTTGTATTTGTCCTTGCTACCCCTTTGCCTCCCCTCCTCCACTGGCACTTTACCACATACATACAGTATGTCCCCTCTTGACTATATTTCTAAAATAAACTCTACAACTTCCCACATATCAGTGGGGTTCAATATTCACACCTTCACCCATGAGACACAGTACAGCTGTCTGGGGGTACTAGTTCTGCCCCAGGAGGGACTGACTTAAGAAATGTTGTCTTGAAAGTTTTATGCTGTCACACCATCATCAATTATTCATATATTTGCAAATACACATACAAATACACATACAATGAGATTTGTTCACACTTAATACAAGTGGTCTCACAATATCTATAGAACAAAGTTATTCAATTTCAGGATAGCAGCAACAGTAGTTAGGGCCACAAACTTCTTGGTTACAAGCCTCATAGTCAAAGAATATAGTCTTTAGCCCCCTTGTTCAATGTCAGCTCACACAATCTGAGTAAGCTCCAAATTTCTCTTCATTTCTTCTTCGCAAACAGCCAAAGACATACACATCTAGATAGAAGTGTAGTTTAAAACAAGAAGGCCACCACTAAACAACTAAATTGTTGCTGTGTTAGGGAATTAACTAGTAACACTCAACTCACTCAACCTGTTCACATTGTCATCATTCATTACAGCCCATCACTCTGGAAGTACTCTGGAGCTGAGTGTGAGGAAAAGATTTCATTGGTTACTTTGGGAGCAGGCAGCTAATGCTTATGAGGTAGAAAAAGTTTTGTATGAGCTTTGTGTGCTGTTGATGTACCAGTACCAGTATACATATTGACTCTCTCAATATGTGCTATGTACATTACAAGAGCAAAAATAAGTGTAACTGCTCCTAATCTTATTCATTTACACTTATGGGGAAACCATGACGACAACAGCAGTTGGTTTTTCTCACCAATATTATGTTGCTTTGAACTATTCAAGAGCCACAAAATTAGCACAACATGACGGGTAAAGGCTTAATAAGGGCAAAGTGTGATGGTGGGCAACCTCAGAGTGACTATGTAAACATACCTACTAGAAATTAAAGAATTACAGTACTGCTCAATGTAATGTTGTCTCACAAAAGTGCGAGCGATTAAAGAACTCACTAATTAAAGGACGTGGTACCTGTTTCGCTTGCGAGTATTCATCCCAAACAAAATGGGATGAATACTCGCAAGCAAAAAGAGTGTCACGCCCTTTAATAAGCGAGTGTTTTAATTGCTCACGCTCTCGCGAGATGACATTACATTTGAGTGGTACCGTATCTATGACGATACCATTGGAGATCTTATGCAGTGATTGATTTGGGACCTCTACACTACTACCATATGCACAAACACATTATCATATTATCCAGTCACATGTAACTATTTGTCCATAGTACAGTACATTGGCGTACAACAATAATATCTTAGAGGGACCAATGTTGCATATTTGGCCCAGACTTAGAGAAAGTACTTAAAATTAAGTGTACAATTGGGAGTGTGTTTAAGTAGTATGGAGTTGATATGTATGTACAATGGACAAGTTAATGGTTAATGAGAAGACTCAATACATCACAGAATGGTGACTACACTAACTCACTGATGTGGTACAACTACTCACTCAGTTTGTTCTCTACTGATCAGGTGGATAGTAACTTAGCCAAACTACAGGTATAGTGGGGACTACAATATTGAGCTTGTGTTTACCATATCACATACACATGTGTTTGACTTATAAGATAATACAGTGCCACGTGTGTATCATGTGATGTTTATACATGTGTGAGTGTCACAGTGTCTCAACATTACAATTGTGTACAATTCACTGTACATATGTTACCAATACACGTTTGTAGTATATGAATTGAAATGTACACAATGGGATGATTAATTGAATGATTTTATTACAGCGTAATCGTTGTTCTTGTTTCATTATGATTGGAGACAATGATAAGGTGAGAACATGATAGTGTTATAGTGTCCGTAACATGATATGTATGTATTTAAAATCATAACTTCTTTTTGGTGTACATGGTCCATGTGTTCACAGGCAGAAGAAGCTATCCAGGTGGCACTAAAGAGCACCACTGATAATCCACACACTCACTTCTTAGCCTTCAAACTGGCCTTAGTACAGGGAGACACTGATAAAGGTATGTTACATGGGTAAAGTGGACAGCATTTGTATGTGTAGTTCACTTTTTGACCACAATCTTTTTGGTACTAAATTCTCTTCATTCAAACCCTCCTTTTCCTCAGTTGCTTCAGCAGTCACCAGATGTGTCCACAAGAATAATGTTTATGGTGTAGTTGTACATGTATCATTAGAAAACATGTCACATAGCTAGGTACATACACAGCTGTGTTATCTTGAAGCTAGTGAGTAGTTGAGTGCTATAGTTCCATGATCATTTTAGCCATTTCTCCTTACATGTGATTTATAGCTATGGAGAGCATTGCTCACATGAGCTCATGTGATGCTGGTGAAGATAGTGTACATGGACTAGTGTGTTTAGCAGCTCAACTAGCATTTGAGGTGAGTGGAGCAATGAGGGGAAATGTGTATACATGTACTATGTTATCACTTGTGCATACGTACCACACTAACACTTCTATCATGGTATACAGTAGAACCTCGTTGGTCCTATGTAAGCACAAAACAGCCCACACACACTACTTTGCTTCTGCTCCATTTTTTCTCAACACCAGTAAGATAAGCTGGTTTAGCTCAACACTTAAATATGTATTTACCTACAGTATCAAAATCCCGGACTAACACACTAACCGTACAGCCATACACATGATCCATATTGACTATTTTTACAGCACAAAAAAAAAATTGTGCTATTTTGTCTTCACAGAAGAGCAACAGAGTGGTAGCCATTAAGGCATTAGAGCATCTTGTGGAAACTTCCCAAGACATTCAACAATCTCTGACAGCATTAAGGTAATAGTACGTATGAGTTAAAATTTGTATTAAGTAACTGTGTGTGCTGTTGTGGTAGTGTTTAGTATGATATATAAATAAGTATCCGTGTGTGTGTGCGTTCGTTCGTGCGTGTGTGTGTGTATGTGTCAGAATCCATCACATCTGTATTCTCAATTCCTGATTACTTAATTAAGGCCTGTCTAACTCTATTTTTATAAAACAATAGTATTTGTATACTGTGCCACATATAATTATGTTCAGGTTGGATGCTTACGCATTTTTATTGTTATTAGGTGTTTGGCTCGGTTAAAGTTGACGTTCATCTCACCTGATCAAAAGGACAAAATGTAAGTATGGTCATATAAGTGTGACTCTGCTGTTACCATATGACATGTCCCTTAGGAGTGGCATCTCCTGTATCCTCAACTATACCAATACTGGTAAGTGTGGACCAGTAGTGTACATGAGAAGTTTTCAACTGTAGTTCAACTGTAGCTTATGAGTAGTTTGTCACTCTTTTTCTTTTTCTCAGTGCATAGTTTCGTAGTAGAATCAATATATAGTCATTTTAATATTTATACATACGTATCTGGGGACTTCATGGTGACTGTTCTATTAGAGTATTTCATTACGACAGCACTAGCCAAGCTTCAGAAAGGTGTCACCACAAGGGGACCAGTGGGCACCTCACTACAAGATGAAGTCACCTGGTTCATGAAGGTGTCATGGAATGTGGCCTTGTTGTGTGGGGACCCCTGTCAGGAGATGTACCAACTGTTCTTAACCTGCTACAAGGTGTGTCTATTATTGTAGTACTATTTTCTCCTAAATGTAAATCACACATTATCCAACTGCTACAACACACACACACACACACACACACACACACACACACACACACACACACACACACACACACACACACACACACACACACATACACACTACGCACACATATGATATCACTACAGTGTACTAATGTAACATGTACAGTTATCGGAGTTGGGAGGTACCAAAGGAGACAGAGCCAGACAGAAGACTTGTTTGTTAATGGCATCAGCCATCAGTCTACAACTAGCCAGAGACTGCAAAGATGAAACCGAACAGGTGAACTTGGGTCTAATCATATAGTTAGGGGTATACCTGTTTAAAATGACCAGCATAAGAACCCTGCATGGTTGTAGCTTCACAGAAATCAGGCCGCCAGAGTTTCCTGAAACCTAAAATAAGCTAGGTTCATCCCATGATGTTACAGTAGCATCTGTCTTATCTTACATAACCTGAAGTCATACCTTACCATCACCAGATGATTAGAACAGGTCTCAGCGTACATTGTTCATACACGTGTGTGATGGTTGAGAATTGTTTGGGTCCAAGAGTGATCAGTCTATGCATGTAGAACATTTGTACAATTTTATAACATTATTATTTTAGGTAAAGTTACTTGAACAAGTCTTGGACCATATCTCTCAGTGTAAAGAAATTTGTAAGAAGATGTTGACAGGTAAGCGGGCTAACTGTTAATGTAAGTGTGTGCACTGCTATGACATGCCGTAAATGGAAACATCTAAACCTTTTGATTTGTGAAAGTTGGTTCACACAAACGTTTGTGAATTGTATTATCAATAGTAAACAAGTACCCACTAACACACCTACAATATAATACTGATACATGCATACTGCATGTTACAGAGTCTGGTGATGGTACATGGACGCTACTGGGGTTGTATGAGTATGAGGCACAGTTGAGGTTACATCACTATGATGAGCTGCAGGCTATACTGGATCACGTGTCCTCACAACCTAACGTGGAGCTGAAAACTCTCGAGACTATGGCAGGTATGTTGTGTCTGTATAGTACATATTGTGGTATATTGTGTGTACAGTGGTGAGCATGGTCAGAACACTGGTCTGGTAAACACAATGTTCCTAGTTGCTGTTGTTGAGTTAAGGGGTGCCTAGTGTCAGCTGGAAAATGCTCAACTGTCCACGTCTCACATACAGCTGACATACCCACACTTCACCCATGAGACATGCATTTTTTTTTATATACAGGGTATTCTCTACCTCCCTGACTCCTATCACCTGAGTAGTGTGCAGGTAGCCCAGTTAACAGAGTAGGCATGACCGTATGTGACTGGATCTGCAAGAATCCCATACATTAGCGCAAGCCTAATTTTAAAGTATAGTGCAATAAACTCAATGGGTGAAATACTTACGAAATCGAAAAAAAAAATTCTGTAAATTTTTTGAGCGTTTGTTTCACAGTGAAGGAAGGTGGCAACGGCAAATACCTTGGTACCATCATGATCCCTAAAGCAAGAAGAGTTCAGAAATCTTTGTTTTATGCCAGTGCTCTCAAGGAGACGGAAGATATAAGCGTTAGTCTGCCTCACATTGGACGAGTGGTTTACTATTTTTTGTTTGTTTTGTTTTTGTTTTTTCTCACGTTTTCGCCTTCACCCTGATCGTAGGAAGGACCTGGAAGGCAAAACTTACCCAACAATGGATTCGCTTGTTCATGGAGAATCCAATGATGTAAATTTCGTCTTGGTAGAGGACTGCATTCGTAAATTATGATCATTTAATTAAACACCTGTAGTTTATTTTCCGTATTGTCACTGTACAAATCTATTTTCCTGTTACTCCACTTTGTAGGCTTCTAGAGCTGAAACTTTGGTTGACCATTCCTTTGACTATCTAAAGAAAATGTAATAAAATGGAATTCGAAAAATGCGCTAACATATGCAGATCTGGTCACATATATACAATAGCAAAGTTGCTTTCACATGTGCTTGCATTTACAAACTGACAATTCACATTACCTCTCTAATGTACACAGCACTAGCATGTGACACTGTTAGTGGTCACAAGCCAACAGCAGTGACCACACTGAAGATGGCCATCAACAAACACATGCAGAGAGACAACGTGGACTATGCCCAATGCAGGTACACTGTACACACAGTACTATAGTGGAACCTCTTTAGGGACTCCATGAATTAAGTTAGACTATCCCACTTAAGGACAATGGTTTTGTGATTAGTCCAAAAGAAAGTTTGCTGTTTCTAGAGAAAAAAGTTTATTGTAGCAAGAAATGGACCACAAACTCTAAAATTAATGTCTGTGGTAAGGAGGTTCCATTGTACATACTTAGAAAAATAGTCAATTTTTGCTGTTGTATATTTACAGCAAGGCCTACCACAGTTTGGTACAGTTACTGATGCAGCGAGAAGCTTCCAGAGACATGGCAGGCAAAGAGCAGGCATGGCAAGTCTTTGTAGAGGCACTGAATTGTATCTCAGAATGTGGCAAAGTTAGTACTGTACACACACATGCACAGACAGTGCATTACAATTATGAGATCACTGGTATGGTGTTACTATACAGGGAGAGTATCCTGAGATGGAAGTGTTGTGGTTACTGACAAAGGCTTGGAATTGTGGAGTTCACCTGTACAGGTAAGATTTGTGACTACTATAAATGAGACACAGCAACCATTACTTGTACCCAAGTTATACCCATCCACAAAGTGCAAGGTTCCTGTCTTACTAAAGTATAATAAAATTTGTAAATTTCAAGTGCACAGCTGGTCATGCTGTCACCATGGCAATACCAAACAAGGTCATGACTATACACACAACACATATCACATAAACACAACTATTAAACCTCTGACCAGATTTGTGCTGAATGTAATGTGCATAACATGTGTCACTGCTGTGTCAACAATAATACTGGAGCCATTGTGGAATAACAGTGGTTACAGCTCAGCTACTGTAAGTAAAAAATAAACACCAGAAATTAATTTTAGGTTCTAAAGTATTACTCTTGGTATTACATTAAACAAAATCAGGATGTCACAGCACTTGTAGCTCTTGACTATAATTTCAGAGACGTGACACCCACTACACTTCACTATTGTTACAGTACGATGCACTACAAGGAAGCAGAGCAGTGGTGTAGTCTGAGTATGAAGTTGTTACAGCACTTGACTACATTACGAGCTAGTTATGAGGCTCAGATGACGTCCGTGTATGGTGAGATATTATCCAAACTTCAGTCAGGCAGTCTGCCAACGTGCACTCTCTAATGGAAACTATGTCTCACTGTATTTATGATATTTAACTCCACTATACATGTAATTCCTTAATTCCAATGTGTTTAACATGTAGTTTGATAATTCTTATGGTCTAACCATTCATGTTGTAAATATGAAATACTGTGTCAAGCATTCATGTATGTAGCGATCATTTAAAATAATGTTCTGGACTACTGTAAGAAATGAATAGTATTCAGCTAGCATACTATTGGTGAGGAATATTAGTTGGCCAATCTGTCAAATTAAACAGGCACCTATACGTAAACACTACAATAATTTTTTTTTAAAACAGTATTAGTGGACAAAGGACTGGTCACAAAGAGCGTACTCTATTTGATTAGTAATTTTACATGCATTATTAGCACCTACTGTAGTATGAAAACAGTCTTGGCTTAGTTCAGTCTTTAGCTGGTTGCATTTGCCACACCACATTGCGGGTGATGCAACCAGCTACCAACTCATTTTAGGGGAATAATTGCTTCGGTGAAGCAGTGGCCCCATGCTCAACATGAAGAACATTTCATTAAAGCCACATCACTAGGGTAAACCAAAGTTTCCATTATGAGCAAATTGCTTGGCAGACAACGGATTACATGAAGAACTCACCTTGACAACCAGGACACTTGTCTGATATACAAGGAACTGAAGGCTTTGTGTGTCAGCACTCACAATCAATAACTTCAAAACTTTGAATAGCAGTGACACATCTTTTCTCCTTGTTGTAGCAGAAAGGGGGGTAAGTTCGTAATACCAACCAAAGTTTAACAATGAGGGTTCCTCTTATATATGCACATGATACAAGAGCACACTAAACAGTAACGATGTTTGTCTGTTCAAGATGTTACTTGACTGGCAAAGAATGTGTACTCAACATCATACTTTGTTGGATTTTTTGGAGTCAAAATTGTGTAGTGTAAAAAAATTTGTTAAATTACAAAATTACCCAACTGTTCCACTACTATGACCACAGTGAAAAGCTGATTAATTCCCGTACAACTTTATAAGCACTTTAAGCATAAACAATCAACATAGCTGCAGTTGGTCGCTGTATGTTTTGAATTCTTCAGGGCTGCATGGAGTCAAACATATTATATACACAGAGTTTAGTCAGCCACCTACCACTCCTTCACACAACCAGAAGGGGACTCACAGCAGAATAAATGCAGCATAGTGAGGGTCATTGTACACAAACCCCTATACAATCTACCAATGCTCACCATTTAGACACTGGACAAAGAAGTGTTTACTATCAGCCAGACAGCATATAAGACAAATTATCTAATGAGGTAAACAATTAGAGAGGTAAAGATAAGCTATGCTACCAATACAAGACTTGGTCCACATGGCAGCGGGGATACCAGCTGCAAAATGCTACACTTAGTGGTAAAAACAATTTTTACATCATTATTTTACTGTAGCCCCCAGGTCTACGTAGCTAACTATTACAGGCTTGGTTTAAGCAAGAGTTCATAATATATATACTAAGGAGAGTATCCTACTCTCATATACCCCTGTAGAAAGGCGTATCGTGAAGTTATGACGTAACACTTCTGAGTTCACCCATTTTTCTTTGTATAATTAATGATGTCATTAGTTGAACATGGTATCGATTGAACGCGTGCCTACCAATGTCGCTAGCAACCAAATTAACTCCAGCTCTAAGCGTTTCTCACCCAACTACAATCGTTCCTTCATGGGTTAAGACCGCTTCGTACGTTTCTTACTAGGCCATTCGCGAATACGGCTATCCTGAGCGTCGCAAGTGTGAAACGGTGCTAACAATTCTTGCACTTTTACGGCTTCCTGTACGTCACAAACCACAACATCTTGTTGTTACATCATAACTTCACGATACGCCTTTCTACAGGGGTATATGAGAGTAGGATACTCTCCTTAGTATATATATTATGAACTCTTGGTTTAAGTTACTGGCATTTTTGTATCACTTCCTAATAACATGTGTTGATGACATTCGTGACAAATTTCATACCAATTTGAACTGGATAATCACTTCCTAATAACATGTGTTGATGGGGTACTGATGAAAGCTGGAATGGAGTGGAAGGGGGGCGCCAAATTAAAAAATCATTTTGAACAGATTGTGCACTGTTTCCAACTTTCACACGATAACTAGAATTGCCCTAGAATTAGTTTGTTTCTGCTATAGACATGCTAAAAGTCATTTGCTCGACAGCTCTATTTAATGCCCACTGCAAGAATGCGTTGTACAATCGTCTAAGCTAATTTAACTAAGCTGTTCTCCTATTTTTTGTAAGCACTGTTAATATAACATACTGCAGTTTGCTAACTCTCGTAAATCGCTGCCAATAATGGTAGAATTATAGTTGCTTTATAAAACCAGCGACACTTGTACTAAGAAGGCTTGAATACCGCTACAACTTGAAAATACTACAGTAGTTTACCTTTTAGAATGGTAAGGAAGTACTTGTACATCAGGATTAAGCTAAACTGGATGGATTTTATTCACACCTTTCCATGTGGTGGGCATTTAATAGAACTTTCGAGCGAACGATTACTAGCATGCCTATAAACAGAAGCAAACTAATTCTAGCTCAATTCTAGTTATTGTATGACAGTTGGAAACAGTACACAATCCGTTCAAAACGATTTTTTAACTTAGCGCGCCCCGATTGATTCCGTTCCATTCCGGGTTTCATCAGTTACCCGCCGTGTTGGTGACATTCGTGACAAATTTCATACCAATTTGAACTGGATAGCAGACACCAGTGTAGTGTAGTGTGTGTGTGTGTCTTCTGTCCATGACCATGTGGTGGAGATCAAAAAGGGACAGAGTGCCCTTGCAAGCCAACAACAAGGTTTACAACATTGCAGTGAGGATGAATCAAGAAGAGACTATGGCCTGTACTATTGTCTAGGCACTTGAAGGACCATTCACTCAACTGGCCTAAAAAAATTAAAAGCTTGTAACAGTACTTGCTTGTGTCCCTTAGCTAAGTGAGTGGGTGCCTCCCATGAGGGCAAAGGCAGGAATGCAGCAGTCATAAAGTGTGTTGCACGTGTGTAGTCAGTGCGAGTAAAGTGCACTACACAACAGCAAACATTATTGGTTCACTTTATACCAAGTACATTCCGCCACACAAATAATTGTGGTGTTACTGTAAGGATTCCCATACCATATATCAAGTATCTTTTTAAAAAAATCAACCAACACTTTGGTACAATATACGTATGCATTCTGTGCAGGTATGTTAGTACGACTCACATATTGGTCAACCAGGCATCTTCTCAGCTTTTGCCTACTATAACACCCTTGAGACTTCTTATATCAACCTTTCACTGGTAGATTTTGCAGACTTGTCTCTACTGGAATCATCCATAGACTTTGTAGTTACAACTGGTTTTGTAGTTGCCGATAGTGTAGAAATGTCTGAAGACTTTGTCAACTTTGAAGGTTTTCTTGTAGACTTTGAGCCTGATAGTGTAGAAGTGCCCGAAGACTTTTTAGTAAGCTTGGAGTCTGAAAGTTTACTTGTGGATGACTTAGAATTAGGCACATTTGTAGTTTTTTTATTTGAGCCTTTCTTAGAATTTGTTTTCCACGTAATTATCTCAATGGGTTTGTTTGAATTTAATTGTTCATAAATGTGATAAAACTGCTGTCGTATTTCATCGTCATTGTAACCAAAGAAAAGATGGGCAAGGATAGTTTCGTTACAACCAGGTGGATTAGTGGAGAGCTTGCCTGCTTGACAGAACATGTTATCTGTCCTTCTCTCATGATCAAATGCTGACAGCCATGCTCCGATGGTCGTGTCTTCATTAATGTGCCACTTCAATCGTGGTGACAGCACACTGATAAGTTGAACAAGGTCATGTGACAAAATGTACCCTCCACCCATAGCAAATGGTAGGTACACCAGACCCAAGTCCCACTCATCATCGGCCCACAAGTAATTTCCCCTAATGGGCGGATTATTGACTAGTATTATTCCATAGTACAGTTTGGTGTCTGTCGGACGTTTCTTCAATTCAGCAATCATGTTCTTCACAAACACATAAGTATCATCATCACATTTCATCAAATAGCTGAACTTAACGTGTCGGTGTGCCCACCTCATAATTGACATGGTCTTGTTGGTCAGAGTGCGAGAATTTTCAATGGAGTCTACATAAATGATGTCTCCATATGTTCCATTCTCTTCTGCTATTTCGAACCGTTTATTGGGGCCTAAGTCCCTGCCCCCTACTGCAAACCTCAACATACAGTCCTTGCTATCTTTGAATCCTTTATACCAGGTGTCGCGAATTAGCTGGCGCGCTTTAATGCCCCATGGACGCACTGGAATGACTATTAGAAGAAACGTAGAGAACCATACTGGCGAACATCTAGAGTAGTTGCAATTAATGAGATTACTTTCCACATCAATATGAATGGAGGGGAGTGTCGACCTCTCTACGAGTGTTAATGGCTCAATCTCCACAGCTCTTGGTTGGTAGAGGAACGCCACATAGCCCAGAAATACTATCTCAAACGCGAAGAATACAACACAGCAGACAACATTTCGACTAGTTCTCATCCAGTTTCAGTTAACCAATCGACTTATTCCTACGCAAACCACTACAAAGGCGGAGCCATCAGCACGTGGTCTTAAAAACATGGCGCATGAAGTTTACAAATATCGCGGGCTTTACTGAAACCAATGGCGGATCCAGGATGGGGCATTTGGGGCAAATTCCCCCCCTTCAAGAAATTGCATACAAGATCGAGATACTCTAATAGAGCAGTCAATTACTCTAATAAAGCAGTCACAATGTTCATGAGGCAGTGCAGCTTACTTATGAAGCTATAAAATTAATAGGATTTTATTGTGCCCCCCCTCTTTCCAAACTCTGGATCCGCCCCTGGAAACCTTCCAGCTAAAGTGAAGACATCCAAGTACAAAAAGTTTATTTTGATTGCTTAACATTGTCTCGTTTACATTATTCAACGTTGTAAGGGTGAGAGTCTCCTTATGTACTTTGTCCACTGTCAACATCTTTATTGCCGCACACCTTCAGCAATTCCCTTGGCAATTACGCTCTGGATTATCTCCTATTTCAGTTTCGTTACAACCAGGTAGATTAGTGGAGAGTTACAATCACCTCATGGTCATGTCCTTTAACGATGGTGATAATAAAGGTCATGTAATAATATACCTCCACCAATGGTAAATAGTATAGTCATTCTGCCCACAACTGATCTCTATGGATGACCCGAGTTATAGTTCAGCGACATACCATGACACAGTCATCACATCTCATGCAAATAGAACAGTTATAATTAGTGTGTCACTCATCATGTTTCATTTTCTACGTTTCTTGCTGGTAGGGAATTCCAATCTCAGAGTAGATAACTTAACAGTATGACAGCAGGGACTGCTATATTGAGGTTTACGGTAGGAGGCAGAGACACTGCACCAATATTGAAAGGGTTTGAATCAGCATAAGAAATTGATAACCCTGAGCCATTTTTTACTTAACTTACAAGAACATTTTTGTTAATGTCTGTACTGATTGTGCATTACCAGTTCTGGTATCTCCAGAGCCTCTTGAGTGGTAGAGGAATGCCACACATGTACTTAGTCCAGAAACACACAGCAGGCAATACTATGTTAGGTCTCAAATTTCAAACTGAACGGCTCCTATGAACAAGACAGGACAGATGTAACCTCATGCACAATACATACAAGGGGACCAACAGCAAACACCACTTCCCCTCCCCAAAGTGCCAGACTTGAATTTTCAAAATAGAAGAAACACCTGCAATGGCCGTTTATTATTAAAAATAATATATGTAGGCATAAAATAATAAGTTCAGCAAAAAACTTTTCGGCCAGTTTTTAAAAATGTTTATCTTTCCAGGAAGTGATCATTTAAGTAGCCTCTTCCTCTCCCTCTTCTTCCTCATCAAATTCTCCCTCCTCATCAGCAGTGGCATCTTGGTATTGCTGGTACTCAGAGACAAGGTCGTTCATGTTGCTCTCTGCTTCGGTAAACTCCATCTCATCCATACCCTCACCGGTGTACCAATGCAAGAAAGCCTTTCGACGGAACATAGCTGTGAATTGCTCACTGATACGCTTGAACAGCTCTTGTACAGCAGTGCTGTTTCCAATAAAGGTACCAGACATCTTTAGACCTCTTGGTGGGATATCACACACAGCGGTCTTCACATTGTTGGGGATCCACTCCACAAAGTAGGAGCTGTTCTTGTTCTGCACATTTAGCATCTGCTCATCAACTTCCTTCATTGACATTCGCCCTCTGAACATGGTAGCAACAGTGAGGTACCTTCCATGACGTGGGTCACAGGCAGCCATCATGTTCTTCGCATCAAACATCTGTTGGGTCAGCTCTGGGACAGTTAGGGCTCTGTACTGTTGAGATCCACGGCTGGTTAATGGAGCAAATCCTGGCATGAAGAAGTGAAGACGTGGGAAGGGTACCATGTTTACAGCTAATTTCCTAAGATCAGCATTCAGTTGTCCAGGGAAGCGCAGACAAGTGGTCACTCCACTCATCGTCACAGACACTAGATGGTTCAGATCTCCATAAGTTGGGGTGGTCAGCTTCAATGTACGGAAACAGATATCATACAAAGCCTCATTATCAATACAGAAGGTCTCATCAGTGTTCTCTACAAGTTGGTGGACTGACAGAGTAGCATTGTAGGGCTCTACGACTGTATCGGATACTTTGGGTGAAGGACAAATACTGAAAGTGTTCATGATCCTATCGGGATATTCTTCACGAATCTTAGAGATTAATAGGGTTCCCATTCCAGAACCAGTACCACCTCCAAGGGAGTGAGTGAGCTGGAAACCTTGTAGACAATCACAGCCTTCAGCCTCTTTCCTTACAACATCAAGTACAGAGTCAACCAACTCAGCTCCCTCAGTGTAGTGACCTTTAGCCCAGTTGTTTCCAGCTCCACTTTGACCTGCAGGTAGGAAGAGAAGGTGTCAATTACAAACATGCAATCAACAATATACACTCCTTTCATTTGCGCAACGCCAAAGAGTCAGCACATTGCGCAAGCGTTATAAAAACAAAAATGGCGCCAACACAAGAACGCGTGATTTTTTTTAAATATTCAAAAACTTACCAAAGACGAAACTGTCTGGCCTGAAAATTTGTCCAAAAGGTCCAGAACGGACGGAATCCATAGTTCCGGGCTCCAGATCAACTAGGACGGCCCTGGGGACGTACTTTCCACCAGTTGCTTCATTGTAGTAGACGTTAATCCTTTCCAACTGCAAATCGGAGTCGCCCTGATATGTTCCAGTTGGATCGATTCCATGTTCGTCCGAAATTACCTCCCAGAACTGTGAAAATTTAAAAACACGTTAAAAGTGACACACCCAAACCTTACTAAAATCGACTTACTTTGGAGCCGATTTGGTTTCCGCACTGGCCAGCTTGAAGATGAACGATTTCACGCATGTTTCCGCTTGAAAAATCAGCAAATGTAGCAACAGGCTTCGCAGCTCTTTTTTGAACAACTCACTGTTATCGACTCAAGTGTCGCTTAGCAACCGTCAGTGTGACGAAATCGTTACTAAGTAACAAAATTTGAATATGTTGCTAGACGACCAAAAACGCGGTTTGCATTATTGTCAGCAGCTGCTCGCTTTTCAGCTTCAGTTTGTTGTGCGTCGTTGAGCGTCTTTCTTAGTGATTTAGAACTGTGTGAAAAATGCGTGAAATTGTTCATCTTCAAGCCGGCCAATGTGGCAACCAAATTGGCGCGAAGGTAAGCTGTTAATAGTGTTTACTGGCCCAAGAATCCTTGAAAACCACATTTGGGCTTTGTGGTCAACCAAAAAAGGCCCGGGCATTTAACAGCTTACCTTACGTAATGTTTTTTTGCAGTTTTGGGAGGTCATTTCTGACGAACATGGCATTGACCCAACGGGGACTTACCAAGGTGACTCGGACTTGCAGTTGGAGAGGATTAATGTCTACTACAATGAGGCTACCGGTGGAAAATATGTCCCTAGAGCTGTACTGGTGGATTTGGAGCCAGGGACTATGGATTCTGTGCGGTCTGGCCCTTTTGGACAAGTGTTTCGCCCAGACAACTTTGTGTTTGGTAAGCAACACCTTATTTTTGTTGATTAGAATTATTTTTATTTTTTTTGTCACAGGTCAAAGTGGAGCTGGAAACAACTGGGCTAAAGGTCACTACACTGAGGGAGCTGAGTTGGTTGACTCTGTACTCGATGTTGTAAGGAAGGAGTCAGAAAGCTGTGACTGTCTACAAGGTTTCCAGCTCACTCACTCCCTTGGAGGTGGTACTGGCTCTGGAATGGGAACCCTATTAATCTCTAAGATTCGTGAAGAATATCCAGATAGGATCATGAACACTTTTAGCGTTTGCCCTTCACCCAAAGTATCCGATACAGTCGTAGAGCCCTACAATGCTACTCTGTCAGTCCACCAGCTTGTAGAGAACACTGATGAGACCTTCTGTATTGATAATGAGGCTTTGTATGATATCTGTTTCCGTACATTGAAGCTGACCACCCCAACCTATGGAGATCTGAACCATCTAGTGTCTGTGACAATGAGTGGAGTGACCACTTGTCTACGCTTCCCTGGACAACTGAATGCTGATCTTAGGAA
Organism: Dysidea avara; assembly: GCF_963678975.1. Taxonomy (NCBI): domain Eukaryota; kingdom Metazoa; phylum Porifera; class Demospongiae; order Dictyoceratida; family Dysideidae; genus Dysidea; species Dysidea avara. The sequence continues at coordinate 39,105,562 of NC_089275.1, read as the reverse complement.
ACTAGCTGTAAACATGGTACCCTTCCCACGTCTTCACTTCTTCATGCCAGGATTTGCTCCATTAACCAGCCGTGGATCTCAACAGTACAGGGCCCTAACCGTCCCAGAGCTGACCCAACAGATGTTTGATGCGAAGAACATGATGGCTGCCTGTGACCCACGTCATGGAAGGTACCTCACTGTTGCTGCAATGTTTAGGGGAAGAATGTCAATGAAGGAAGTTGATGAGCAGATGTTAAATGTGCAGAACAAGAACAGCTCCTACTTTGTGGAGTGGATCCCCAACAATGTGAAGACCGCTGTGTGTGATATCCCACCAAGAGGTCTAAAGATGTCTGGTACCTTTATTGGAAACAGCACTGCTGTACAAGAGTTGTTCAAGCGAGTCAGTGAGCAATTCACAGCTATGTTCCGTCGAAAGGCTTTCTTGCATTGGTACACCGGTGAGGGTATGGATGAGATGGAGTTTACTGAAGCAGAGAGCAACATGAATGACCTCGTCTCTGAATACCAACAATACCAAGATGCCACTGCTGATGAGGAGGGAGAATTTGATGAGGAAGAAGGGGAAGATGAGGAGGCCACTTAAATGGCATTCTGAACATGAACTGGCAACTATATATATTTAAATATGCCTATTGTATTTATTTCAACTCAATGATTATGAATCACGAGTATAAACAATTACGTTTAAATTGTCAGCCAGTAACATGTCCAGTTAGGCCCGCGCTAATAGCGTTGTTTAAAATTTTAAAACCCACTATCATTGGTCTTGACTAGCCCTAGTAGTGACAAACAGCTGATGCTACTTTTCGAGGTGATTTTGTACCTTCTCAACTTAGTCATACAAGAGTGAGTATTAACTATACAGAAATTGTTATCTGGAGTGGTTTATTTATGGTTTGGTGCATTATTCTTACCTTATTAAAATAAATGTTGCATCTGTGTATTAATGATGAAACCATGTACAGTTCAGCTAGTCTTTAGCACACTTAAAATGGTTTGTTGTGTGTACGTATCTCCTACCTCAGTACCTGGTGTATGAAAGAGAATGATTTGATTGTTCTCTTGAGGCCAAATTGTTTTGTCAAAAAGCAGGTTCTCTAGTCTCGCGTGGCCAGACCGCTTTTTCTCCGTCACGGCGCTTATGGATTAGAGATTATAAGCACCTACTCCGAAAAAGGGTCTGGTCCAGAATCAATACGTAAACTCGTTTTCACAAATAGGCCAAATAATCAACTTTCGTCATAAAACGTATACTTCCTTTTAAATTTCAAGCCACGTACATACTGGAAATGCCATGAACAACAGCCGGTAGAGTTGATGAGAGACACTGAGGCTGGTTTTCTATGGTTAACAAGGTCATGGATCAATTCCTTGTGAAAACGAATAGACTAAAGGCGAACTGAGCAAGGAATCAACCCGTGTCCTTTTTAGCCTTAGAAAACCAGCCTCAGTGTCTCTCATCAACTCTACCGGCTATTGTTCATGGCATTTCCAGTGCATACGTGGCTTGAATTTTAAAAGGAAGTATACGTTTTATGACAAAAAGTTGATTAAACACCCCGAGCTCTTCTTGCTTGGGGTGTGAAAACAAGTTTACGTATTGGATCTGGACCAGACCCTTTTTCGGAGTAGGCGCTTATAATCTCTAATCGATAAGCGCCGTGACGGAGAAAAAGCGGTCTGGCCACACGAGACTAGTGGTTCCCCTAAGGTTGGTTGTGAAAACACATTCATGATACGAATATCTCGTGCTAGCATTAGCAAGTGTTGTTGCTCACCAATGAAATGAAGTGATAAATGATAGGCAGCAAATGTTTGCCAGAATGCACTTTAAATTCTGTTGTAAAATACACACGATTGCGTTTTATTTATCGCAAGCAAGTGCACTTATGTGGTCACAATAGTTTATGAATGGGTCACCTCTGGGACCAAAAATTTTGACCTCAATAATAAGGAACCTACTGGACATGGTCCCTATAACGAGGTGGTCTTATTAATGAGGTCATGAAGTACATCTTAGCTATGTTTAGGACCTACTAGCCACTATAATGAGGTGGTCTTATTAATGAGGTCATGAAGTACATCTTAGGCATGTTTAGGACCTACTAACCACTATAATGAGGTGGTCTTATTAAAGAGGTGGCTGCTAAGTGAGGCTTCAATGTACTTGTACTATAGTTGTACCAATTCCCACTTCAATGTCCAATAAGCCAATATTTTTCCCTATTTAATAGTTGACCGATACCCGATGGTAGGAGTCTGCAAGTGCATAATCCACTATGTAAGGGAAGGCACAAACACTGGACTGGTATTTTTTTGGCTTTTGATTGCATTTTTCAACACGTTAATTAGGCACATTGGCTGTTACTCTTTCTTCAACACTTGTTTTAGTCATAAATGTTTGAATGTGAGTGTGACATGTCCTAAGATTATTGTGTTAGCTATGGTATTAGTGAAATTTGACGAGAATGCCTCCTTGGTTTCTACCAAATCATTCTATTTTGAAAATAATAATTATGCACATATATGATGATACTAACTAAGCCAATGTGTACATATAAAGGTAGTGGCATATATGTCATTTCAACATCTTGTCCCAGAAAATTATTACACTTTGTGCAAATCTAGCAGTTGATCCAGAGTATCTCTCTTCAGTCAATACTGCTTACATTTGGGATCAAACATGGACATTAAAGCATTTACTATCAATATACACATTAACCTTTGAAACAGGAGAAATGCTTTGTAGAATTACTAGAATTTGCAGAATTCCTAGAATTTACCAAGCAGCGTATTTCTGAGGGATACGTTTTTACACAAACGCAACCCTATACCCTGGAATGTAAAAGATGAAATTTAAAACCAAAAAACACCAGTCCAGTAGTCCAGTCCAGTGATCCAGTCCAGTGTTTGTACCTTCCCACTATGTAAAGGTAATGCTCATACCATCAGTAAGTGGGCTGGGGCTCCAATCATGGAAGTACTCTTTTTGACGAAATACTGTTAGCCTTCATGCTCTGCCCTGAATAGCAACAGTCGTTAAGCATTTTGCAACATGCGTTTTGTATTAATTTTAAACTCTCTATTACAACTGAAACAGCTAGTTATCAGACTCTACCAATTACTGATCCAATTATCAGTACAACTCTAGCTTGTACTGTAAATCTGAAAATGAGTTTCTATAAGAAAACTAACTGGTTCATAAAATAAACCTTAGTAGAGTTTTGTTTGTTGTTTATTTTCAATGAAATGGGAGCTATTTAGGCCAACTTTTATTCTTTTTTCCCTATTTATCCACCTGCGTACCACCATAGATAATAGACACCCCCTTGTCTATTATCTATGGTACCACTTTACCCTACTGCACTAAAAATTAGAGATGCACCGATACTGATATTTTTTTTGGCCATTTTGGGTGGTATCGATTATGGATTGTTGGTACAGTTGAATGGGCAGTAAGCCACGAAATAAGATTCATTGAAGCCATATGTGATGATTGATCATCTGTATGATGGCCACAAAACCAACAAGCAGTGTTATAGAATAGCATGTGTATTTTAAGTAAGTTGGTTTATTCAACAGCAGTGGAGATACTGGTCGTTTCTTATAAATAATACCTGTATGGCAAAGTATCGGTATCAGCCACATTATGTATTGGTATCGGATCGGCTGGTAAAAAGTGGTATCAATGCATCTCTAATAAGATCAAGATACTCTAATAGAGCAGTCAGTCACTCTATTTCAATGCACTACTACAGCTGGGAGGTGTTTTTATAGATTCAAACATCTCTGGAAGATGTTAATTTGTTACTTAATTTCTTGGAAAGTACTTTGTTGTCCTTATGATGAAAAGATAACAATAATTTAGGACATCCATTGTAGATAGTCTACTGTTTTAAAACCATTGTATTGTCACTTCGAAGGCCGTCGAAGTATAATGAAATTTTGTTTATTAATGATACTAATTGCCCACCCTCAATAACTGATTGCTCATAAGGTGATGGGAAACATGGAATCTTGTTATGTTGACCTTAGCCCTCATGAATGAAACTTTTTTATCACCAGCCGGTCGCACAAATATTGTGGTGTTGCCCATACTGATGGCTACTAGCCTGAGGTGGTTAGAAAAAATGTTGTGGGTATTTTAGGAGGTATGTTGAATATTCTGGAAGAGGACTCATCTGTAAAAACACATTGATAAGTCATATTTATTTGGTGGAGTGTTTGTTGTTGGGTGCTATTGAAAATACGATGGTATGGTGATATACACTGTATCATGGGAATTATCAATCTGTATCACATAGTGCTTGATTTGAAAGTACATACAAGAATATTTTAGGAGTGTAGGTGACTGTTATATTAGAGTGTTTGACTGCTCTATTAGTGTCCCGATCATTATCAATTTGAGTTACCTGATTTTCATCCCCATTGTTAGATGGCATGACATGATGTGGTCCTTATAGACTAGAACAAGATCACTATTATTAGGGGATGAAAAGTAACCATTCTGTTAAATCATTAGTGCATCATATCATGATAATATTGTTTCACCAAAATTTCCAGCATCAATTCAAAAGCATGCTAAAATACTGAGCCACTACCCAGTCCTAGTTGTTTGGCTAATAGTTTGCTCATTATTAGCATTAGTCATTGGTTCGTGATTCTATTCAGTTGTCAACTACAGTGGAACTTGTGGACACTGAACACTTACAATCCTATAGTGTTCCTTTGGTACACCCTCTGAACTGGATACCTTGATGATTGTAGGAACTATCTTAAGTTAAACAAGCTACTTTATGGGATGTGTTACACAATCATGTGTGGTTGTGGTATTCTTGCCACACTAACTTGAACCCTACCTTATATTATTGAAGCAATTTCATTTGCTCTAAGAGCACATCCAAACACAGTGCACGTGTACATTCAGAAGAATACTCATACCTAACTTGACCTATATATGAGTGTGGATGTATCTCGTATGAAAAGTGCATACGTACAATTATATTTACAGTGTGCATGTACAATTTCAATGAGCATGATTGAGTAACTGGATTTTCTTGATTGAGTCTCCCTAGTAAAACGTGACAATGAAAATTTTACAGAAACTTGCATATGAAGTTTACTCAAGTCCCAATTAGCTGGCTCACTGTATAAATGATCATCGCCATCATTTGCTCTACTACCGATTAGTGGAAGCATTATCACCTTTATCTTATAGGCTTAGCTCTTCTTATATATACTGTTTGGCATCTCTGTCTGGCAACATAGATACTAGAATACATAATGGATTGGAAACGCAATACATTTTTTTACGGTTACAGGCTCGGTACGGTCACGTGATGACACTTACGGGGCACAGCAGCATTTTCAATAGGCACAATACATTTTTGTCGAATTCACCCAGAGTTTTCTCGAAAACAGGTGTCTTGTTCAATTCGTTCATACTTTTTTAGCACTCTCGAAGGTATGAAATTTTCTTTAGTATAGCATGTATCACTAGACTCGTTTACACAAAGCCAGGAAAACCCCCACAGCCACTACCGTCATGTAGCCATTCTTTTGCTTCGCTTACTGAAAGTAACTGCTGTACAGTACTAAAAATAATTATGTGCACTCATTACTATGTGGCGAAACTGTTCAGCACTTCTAAAACTTCGTATGTAATACGCCCTATGCACTAAAACCCCCACACTAGTTTTTGAACACAAATTTCGCATTCCTTCCTTCACACCTTTGGTTGTACGAAACGACTAACCTTCAGTCACAAACCAATAAATAGCTGAATCCTTTAGCAATGATTTAACACTTTATAAAACCTGTATAGTAGTCTCAGTGTTAAGAACAACTGCAGTTTCTACACTTGGTAACGTTTCCATAAATCACGTGACCATACCGAGCCCGTAACCTTAAAATGTATTGCGTTTCCAATCCATTATGTATTCTAGTATCTATGCTGGCAATGACACACACTCACGCATACACACACGCATGTGCACACATACACACACAAAAAGCAAAGCCTTGGGCTGCTGTGCAAGCACAGTCATACCTACCTAGTGAACTAGCACTGGGACACCTGTGTGCTACTCAGGTGCTAGGAGTCAGCGCAGACAAATCCTCCTGGGACAGGACTAGTAACCCGCAAGAGGCTGTACCATGTGGGGGACACACACACACACACACACACTACACATGCATGCATAAAATGGCTAGATTGTCTAAAGCAGGCAATGTTACGGTGCTCATGTCAATCTTCAAATGACAGAAAATTCCGAATGGATCATCCTAAATATATGAGTGCTGTATTTGTCTTAGTCTAGCACACATCTGTTGTCTGTCTGTAAATTAGTAATGTTTTGACATTAAGATTTAGGTATCTTCAATTAAAATAATAATACCACCACAAGCCAGGTAGAGTGTTACTGATATGATGTGAATGAACTAGTAGTCTGAGCTGAGATATTATAATGCAATAGAATCTGAATAGATCTCCATTGCTTTCCCTAACCAGTGGATAAACTGCAAAGGTGAACTTTATTCTTTCACCATATTGCTGATGCTTAAGACCACTTCTCTTTCACCTTGTGTACGTACTTACCTGCCACGAGGTTTGTGCAAAGATTTATTGCTTCAAATGCATGTGTTGACTACATGTACATATTTCTTGTTAAAGCCACAGTGCTTAGTAAATTAACTAATAAAAATTGTCGTATACAGTGCTTGTAAATATATGTTGAGTGTGTTATCTACTATAACTGTATGCTGTGGTACCTCACTACTGCAGAAATGGTGGTGTGTAGCATTTTGTGATATGGCTAGAAACTATAGAAGTAGTTTGCATATATCGACACGATTCATGCTCGAAAATAAGCGCTTGTCATCTGACTACCTTAAAATGTGTACATGTGCTCTCATATACTGTAATGTGTATACCAGTATATGTTACAACACAATTCAAATGGTTATCTGTTTTATTTTATAAATGGTACATGCCCAAAACTATGTCACTGTGACAAACTATTGTATATTTAAAGTAGTTACATCCATGCAGCCCTTTGTGGCTGTGGGGCAACCACATTAAACTTGTTCATCCTTATCAATCTCCTCAGTCGCTTCATCATCGGCTCACGAACTTGTCTGAAGTACAGGCCATATGCAGTTGGACTCAAGAAGTGGATCAAATATGTGCTGTTGTCAATGATAACATACTGCAACAACTCCTGGTACTCTACGAAGACTCTTGCCAAAAAGGACAATGCCACGAACACCAAAATGACCATTATATTACCCAGGGTGACCATGAGTAGAGTGATGATTGGCTTCATATTTCGTCTGCTGTTGCACTGCCTCTTCTTCAAGGCGGTAACCTTTGCAGACACTCCTGATAGCCTTGTCTCCTTCTCAATCTGCTTGCATACCTGGATGGCTATTTTGGCTAGATAAATGTTGAGAAATATCATGAGAACAGATTGCACAGTGACAGGGATTGTGAAGGCTAAGGGAAATAGCAACCTTTGCATCTTCTGCAGGAACACACACCCCATACTCTGGCACACTGATGACAACATCTTCATGCAGGATGATGATGCTGTAAACTGTAGGAATAACAGCTAACTAGAGGTGTACCAATGTGGTTTTTTTTGCATGTACCGATATCCGATATTGATGTCACCAAAAGAAGCCGATAACCGATAATTGATCCGATATTTGCATTATAGTTAAAAGTGTACATTTACCTACCCTACAACAACATGTGCATGTATTCATTGCTATACTCTGCCTGTGGTGGTATACAGCTTGGGTTTCTATTGTACAATCCAGACAATTAGGCACCCACAAACATTTTTATGTATACTCCCATGAAGCTTTATACGGATATTTCTGCATTACTCTGCATTCTAATGGTTTGTGAGAAAGCTGGTACAGCAAGTTTCCTTGGTTATCCTGTGACCCTTATTTTTATTACAAGGTACTCTATAACTGCTTCATTTATAAAGACTGTGATAAGCTTTCCAGCAACAGACAGTAGAATCGCGTCTGTTTATATGGCTTCTCATAGTGTAGCGCTTGTTTCAGATTGAATAATAAGTCACTGGCACTAAAGAGCCACATGAATAATGTAGAAAACCAATGCACAATCCGTTTATGTACAAACTATTGCTAGTGTATAAATATCGGTAGCGATATCGGTCCTCCTGCTGTTCTGTACCGATACCGATATTGGTAAAAATTACCATATTGGTGGCCAATATTATAGCCGATCCGATTATCGGTACACCTCTACAGCTTACAGTCATGAACCAGTGATATTAGCACTACAACACAAGACTTCATCTTTCTTCTGTGCTTGTAAGTCCTTAACTTGTGCCTTATCAGCTGCTATTACCACCGTCGATATACCTATAACATGAATTGGGAGCAACATATAGTTGTATATGGTGCAGCTTGCAATAGACTCAACCCCAAGCTGAAAGCTGACCATCATGGTAGAAGCAGTCAAGGTGAACATCAGGATCACAATCATAGTGGTTACCAGTAGATTAGCAACAAATATATTGTGAAGGCTTGTGTAGACTTCTTGTTGTCTTGATGGTATAGACCACCCAGCCTGATAGCAGTATGACAGCCATTGTAGCAGTCATCTTGAACACCAAGGATAGGTAGGGAACATATTCAGGAAGACCAGAGCTGTGATCATCTATTTGCTGGTTGGATCCTGACCCAGAATAATCGATTCCACCACTCAAGTTATTGTCTGTGTTAACACTGACTAACAGAGTGTCATTGTGATGGTATACACACTAGCATGTGTATACTATTACTATTTTATTAACAGTTGAGGAAACCTGTTAGCTCTGGCACAAGGAATGTGATTATTAGCACAGTTTTATTGATGAGCTTATGATCAGCAGTAGAGGCTAATGATTTTATATTATTTATTATGTTTCAGTCTTTGTTAATTTTTCAGCTTTTTTAGCTCTTACTAAATCAGGTGATGACATGAGGCATTTAACAACCATCATTAATTTTGGTGTTAACATACAGTTCAGCGGTGCTTTCCCACAAAAAAAAAAATACTGACCAGAAACTAGCCTTACAATATCTTCATGAGACCTTGGTAGTATTAGTTATACTAATAAGTTGTTTACCATTGAGATGAATTTGCTGGTCTTTCTAAACTGATGGTTGCTTTAAACTGGTGAATATTAATTTTTTTATAAATTTCTAAAGTAGAGGAATGGCCAGGTGGCTACCAAGCTGGGTTCTGCTGTAACAAATATGAAAACAAACTAATATTATTATTATTATTTATAGTTTCTTATATGCAGTGTTTCCTCGTGGATTTTATTTTTTATGTGTTGTTTGTTACTAGGAGTAGTCTACACCAGACAAAGTTGGCCACCTTTAAGTGTATCCTGACTTTCAGTCCTTTGACTGCTCTATTAGAACTTTGTATATGAGTATATTGATAGCTTTACTCCCACTCCTAGAAATATAATCTTGGATTAAGGGAGGGCTTCGGCCTCTAGCTCCACCCTCCGCCACCTATGGCTAAAATGGTTTATTCTAGGACATGCATTGTGTTGGGTCTACAATTCTTGAATACTTGATAATGTTAGTCTTATTTACAGTACTGTATCTCAAGGCAGTTTTAGTTAATTCTGAGGTGTCCATATGATGTAGATTTCGTAGTTATTACGGTTTCTGTAAACTCTCACATGTTAATGGATGCAATCCATATACTTACTGTACAGCGGGTTATGTGTGCAAAATCCAATTTTTTTTTGTAAAATTTGTGCATTGAAGCTTAACTCTGCTGGTAGACTGAATTTCTTATATTTTCAAGTGAACAGATTGACTAAGCCTTTCTATATTCTTAAGTTTTCGTAACTTTGCCATAGTATCCAATAAAATGCATAGAATTACAGACAATTTGTTCATGTCTCACAAATTTCACAATCGCAGAAATTTATGCTGGAGGCTATTTTAACAGCTTTGCAAAATTTTGGAATACCCTGCTATATGGTAGTTTTAGATACCACAATATCTTGTTGGCACATAAATGTGTTGTTCATAACTTGAATTCTTGGAAAACGTTATCTTTTATATGCTATGGAAATATGGAAAAAAACAATCACCCTCACTCACCAGCTGGTTACTTTCAAACAAGGAATTAATAAATGCTAGCCTAAGTAGAAAGGTTCCACTGTGTCACTAGGAAGTGAAATCAAAGTAAGTAGTTACCATGGAGAAACCTTGATGTACATGACTTGTAAGAGTTGTGACCTTGGTAACATGTCTAGGTGATGAATAGGTGCCTTGTGTAGGTATACATATTAAATTAGTCTACTAAATTGTGTAGTTTCTGTAATATACACATTGTGCTCAATATACTGCATATGGTTAAATTTTAGTACATTTTTAAAAATAAAATTTAACGGACATCCATAGGTTTGAGGATAACAAAATTAATGACATTTTGAAATTTTAGTTTGCGCAAAGTCACACATGATGTTTTGAATTACTTTCTAAAATTTCCACTGTGCGTCTAAAGCAGATACTCCCATCACAAGTTTCACATTCTAGCTATGACACATCTGTTGTCCCTAAATATGACAAAATATTTGCATGTCTCTTGAAATGCTTAGACGTCAAAATTGTAAGGTGTCAAATTGTTCTATTAAAATATTCCTACCACCACAAGCCAGGTAGAGTGTTACCGATATGATGTGAATAAAATTGGTGAAGTAAATTTGTCACTTGATAGTCTGAGCTGAACTATTGTGTTACAATATGTGCACATCATCTCTCAACTCCCTAGACGGACCACAGGTGAATGAAGTACATACCCTGTACCATATTCAGTGATGTCAATCACTTGTATGATGTAATTTGTTTTTAGCAAAATATCCACATTTAGAAATTGCTATACAAAAACTTCATTATAAAGACAAAGGATATTTGCAGGAATGCTCCATACAAATAGAGGTTGTTCACTTTGGCATAGACAATATTGTACTACTTTTAACCAAGGAGGACATCAAACAAAATCCCTTAGGAGAACATGGCAAACAGTAAATCCATCTCTCTACAGGGTATGTGACAAAATATCATATCAATCACATCGTTGGCTAAAAAGATTCTACCGTTCTTATGAAAGTTGCAGCTTCGTGATACATACTGTTATATTTGAACAGACATTTTGGGACACCTTGAATGTGCGTGTGCGTGTATGTGTGTGTACGTGTGTGTGTACGTGTGTCTTTGTGTCACACATTTGCACATGAGCACACACATGCATGCATGTCTGTATCTGTGTGCTTTCACAGTCTGCTTGAAGCCACCTCAGTCTTGGCAGTAACGCCAAGTTGTACCAAAAAGAATGTAAGAGAGTCAATTAGTATGCAGTTACATACACAGACACTACACAAAGATATACACACCTTATTACTCTCCTTAATACACACCTTATTCGTTACATCAACAAAGTGTTGTATTCCTGGAACTGATTTGTAGCTACCCAGATTGAATCCATTAAAAGCCCATTAGCTTGAAATTTAGCACTACAGTATAATTCCTGTTTGGGATTTTACATCACAGTTTTTGCAGAAACCAAATCTTGATAAACACAAGTGGTAAAATGTAATATGTGTAAAGCACAAAATCATTAGCATGTTCTGTCTACGGAGCTTCATAAGTTTACAAATGATTGTTTTGAGAAGTGAAAGCTTAACACATACTTTAGATTACTGACTCGCACACTACACACATGCTACTCACCTGCACAAAGCAAAAAAAAAAGACTCTGGCAGCTATGCTAAGCACAGCTATTGCTGCCTAGTGAACAACCAGTGGGAGGTTTGAGTACCACAAAAGCACTCAAATCTGTGCTGGCAAATCTTCCTGGGGCACGACTATCAACCCACTATAAGTGTCACAGAGAGATGCCTTGCAATCCAAAGTTTCAAAACAACCTCAAAAACACTAAGCGAGACAACAACAGTTGGGCATTTATTTCCTCAGTTGACACCAGCAGGTCACTATAGGTCTCCATTATACAGCTGGGTAGACTGGAGTAGTGTGAGTATAAAGTCTTGCTTAAGGAATCAACAACAGCAACTGGGCATCACAGAGTATTGAACCTGGAACCTTTCGGTTACCAGACCAATACACGCACACACATACATGCCCACTACACACACACACACGCACGCACGCATAAATACACACTCACAATTTTATTTTGCATAAATTACATAGTGTGACACTGTGCCAGTTGTAATCAAGTATTTAGATTTTTTTTTCAAAAATCAATTAAAACATTATGATTTTTTTTAAAGCCCCTCTTCACAGTAATACATCTACAGTATCTACGTAAGTGAGACCCTTGAAAGCAATTTGAAACTTAAGGAGGGTGTTGTACTGATATTATATCGGTATCAGTACCAGTATCAACATTGTTGCATTGGTTGTGATCAGTAAGCCTACCCTGTATATTTCATTGCTTACACTTCAAGTGATAGTAGCTCAGTAGGTATAGGCTCCAGGATAGTGGAAATTCTTGTGTTGTTATAATTAAAGGACTGGCCGTATTTCAAGGCAACACGACAGTTTTATTGTAGTTACATGCCTCTGAATGGAAATTGATGCATGCAAGCCATATTAGGGTTGATAAGTGGTGACATCATGACATGCTGTTGTCATGGTGAAATCATTGTAAGAAATGTGACCATGACAACATGTCAAACAATGAATCAATTAACCAATATCCTACAACTGTTTTTGTCTGCCATTGAATGTATGTCACCATAGATTATATAGAAGGGCACTAAGAGTCTATCTAATATGATATCAATATTGTAGAATTAGGCTTGTACATCTTTCAGGTATGTAGCTGTTGTTTCAATTTTATTTACAGTATGTAATGGTTACCAAAATACGAATGCTGCATACTGATAAAACAAGTGTCCAAATGGTTTAGGGTGCCAGGCATGTTGACCAACTGCACCTGATCTTATATCATGCCATATCTACAATGTAACTAACTGTGTATCTAAGGACTGATAATTACACAGGACAAAAGCTAAACTGGTTTTTTTTTTAATATTCCCATGTGCCTGGTTTTCACACATCCATGTTAAGGGAGAATACGTGCATGTTTGAGCCATTGAACTGCCAATGTACTTTAGTGTATAGTTTTCAAGAACAACATGTAACAGTGACTTTGCTTTCCTATCCCATGTTATGTACAGTGTGGCAATAACACTATACAGTGATGATACCTGTCGGATGTTACCTTATTAGCAAGTTGTTGCACTGAGGCAATAAACCCACTCAACTTTGGCTATATTCTACCATTTGTAAGCTACACTTAACCTCAGTTCTGTCTTGGTCTCATGTAATAACTGGTAGTTATATGAAATATCTGTACAGTTTTGTGTAGCACCTTTAGCCACATCCACATGTATGTGCATACACACATAAAGTGTGTACTCCGAATAGGTACAAGGAATGTACATATCTGCTATGTTTGCATGTGCTGTAAGAAATGTTAGAACAAGTGAAATTATAGTACGTAACTTCAACTAGGGTTAGAATTGAAAAGGATGTGGATTTACTTAGAACCCTGCTCTAACTTAATCTAATATCACTACACCTGTTGTCACTAAATATAGTAAAATATTTCCATGTCTCCTGAAATGCTTAGACGTCAAAATTGTAAGGTGTCAAATTGATTAATTAAAATATTCCCATCATCACAGGCCAGGTAGAGTGTTACCGATATGATGTGAATAAAATTGGTGAAGAAATATTGTCCCTTTAGGTAGTCTGAGCTGAACTATAGTGTTACAATATATACCCATGATTCTGTCACCACAAGATCAACCAGACACTGTGCAGATGTGACAATTTATAACCAGTATGGTATGAATAGAATTTAACAGGAGGTATTCATAGAGAAATTCCAGTGTAGCTTATAAGGGTTAATGTAATATCATCTTGTTATCTTAGTGTATTTACTTTGCGACACATAAGGACATAGAGAGATGTGAGTATCCACACTTCACCAATCATGGTCAGACAGATTAGCTTGGAGAGAAGCCTCACCAGGGACATCATGAATCTGATTGTGTCACTGATGAACATGTAACCAATACAAATTGGGAATAGTATGTTATAAGTGGATATGAGATGTGGTGGTCGTCTGATTGCTACTAATATGAAGCACAAGTGCCCCATTCATCTGTGGTGTGCTATACCTGCCTCACCCTGTACAAGATGTCTGGACACCAAAACTGTTTAATGCTAGCTTTTACCACGTACACATGTAAAGCTGTTGATCTGTGTGACATTTAATCCCACACCCTGTGGCCTATCACCTCCAAATTTGATAGACGGTACTTACGTGGGACCTGACAACTCAACGTAGCATAGTTTGTACCTACAGGTGGGCTGGTACCACTGCCCCTGTCATAACATTTTACATCTTTTCTCCCTATTGGTATAGTAGAAAATGTGTACAGGGACATGTTAAAATTTACAGTCAAATCCCTCTTTATTTCGGACACTTTGGGACTATTCTACAACATCCTTATTAGTGATGTGTCCTGATTATAGGAAGTCTAATGTAGTGTGTACTAGCAAATGAGACAAGGTGTCCACATTTCATGGTGACTATCCTTTTAAGGAATTCTACTGTATTTAAATATCTCAAATGTTTTCATAAATATATATAATTATATAACCACTGTGAGAGAAATTGTACGTACCTCTATGTACATACACAACTGTCTTTTTCTAATTTTCTTCTATTACAGTTTTAGCCTTGTGCTACAGGCAGAAATTTTCGACCAGAAAACTAAAGTATGGCTAGACAGATTAACTACTAATCTCTCAAATTATCAATTTAAAATCCTTTACATCCAAACCATGTACTGTATCTAGTGGTCATGTGTGCTATATGTCATCAGTGATTAGTCCCAGACAGCAGTGGCTATTCTCAGGTGTTAATGGTCATTTACTGGTGAATGCTGCAATTAAGATTATGTGGTGAGGGGCAGCCAGAAATGATTTCAATACGGTTTCAATACTTGAAGACAATCCCGTGAAGAGAAGGGATTTATGCTACATAATTGATTGTGGCATATCAAGTCTGGCTATTGAATGATGGCTATATGAAATTTTACTGCTCCACATATTGAGACCATTAAACAGAGCCAGGGGCTATGTTAATTTCCATTTCTGAAAAGTGCAGTATGTACATGTGCGTACATACATATGTAGTACGTGAGTACCATTGACTTCTGTCTAATAAGCAAAGCATCCACTTTTAGGTGTTGTTTCGGAGAGGGACAAGGGTACATATATCTATGCGTAGTCTCACTCATAACTCTTTCACTCGTCACTAAATAACATACTCAAGGACACACACTATATCCTGACTAGCGTTACAAGTTCAAGCTCAAGTAAGCATATCGATGTTATGCTTATCAACCAGTTAAGGATCTACAGACCATTACAGTAACCCACACATGCATTAGTATACATTATCTTATTCATTTAGTATAGTACACCTGGTAGGGTATGGAGGAGGTAACTGGTGGTAACTTGATCCACAGATAAACCTCACAACTACATCTCATGTACACTTCCTACATGTTCACACAGGGGGTGACTATCAGTGAAGGAGGATGTGCTGTATACCACACAATCACCCCACATGTGTTTGACCACCTCTCATGCCACTCTGTAATGGGATACTGCTGTAACCATGAACACTCCAGTGTAGCCTTGTATGGCTATAGGTGTGCAATGTTGTAGGGTTTAATGTAATAATCTTTAACTTAATGTCATTGTTCAATCGTGCTACTATATGATGTTAATAACATGTCGATTTGCTGCTAGTTTCAGTCTTATTTAGTGCATTGTTAAGTTTTTGGTTATTCCCTGTCTGCCTGAATTATTTTGTGGCTTTCTTTTAATATGATTGAAAGTGCAGTGTCTAGTTGCAAAGCTAGCCCA
Source organism: Dysidea avara (assembly GCF_963678975.1). NCBI lineage: Eukaryota > Metazoa > Porifera > Demospongiae > Dictyoceratida > Dysideidae > Dysidea > Dysidea avara. The sequence goes on along the minus strand of NC_089275.1, from coordinate 39,089,533 downwards.
TCTATCAGCTTATATAGAGGAGGGTTTCTTATGAACACTCTTAGTATAACCATTTAAATTCGACAATGTCCTTTGTCCTAATATGTAGTTAATTGCATGCGCTTCAATGTACACAGAATCTTAAATCACGTGATGATGTGCTCGAAAGAATGGTATTGCCCTCAATAGCTCACAGATCCAGTCTAACATGCTAACTATGTAAGTTACGAACATGTGAACTACGCCAACTTTTTTCCATGAAAAATATTTAGGAAAGCATTATAATGAAAGTATAACTCATTAAACACAGATTGCATAGCTATGTTAATAACTATTTGCATTGGACAATTTGTAAGGACAATTTCTGTTTCATACATGTCGTGTGATGTTGTTCTTTGTCAAACTGTGTAATGACTCCCATTCAGAATTGATAGTACTATGAACTTTGCCCTTAATGTGTTACTTTCACAGGAGACTACCAATGTGGAACCACTCTGTACAATGATCAAATTTCTTATTGCCTACACATCTAACTTCATAATGCTGCATGAATGCATATATCCGGCAGCAAGGCTCATAGTTACAGTCCGCACTACAATGATTTCTGTTATTTTGACTGAGGCTTCTGTGGGTAACATTTTATTTTGATTTTGCTATTGTATTTAATGAAGCCAAACAGTGAAATTCATTAACTCAAGCTACTTCCCTTGTGTAGATGAAGCATAGATAATATATACCTCCGGTCACAGTGTCCAGAGATATATTATCTATGGTTGAAGACACTTCATTCACATTAGCCTCAACTGTCCATGTCTCATGTAGGAGTGTTAGGCTTGTTGTGGAACTTCAAGCCGAGACTTATATCTGTGAGATATGTACAGTCCTCCTGGTCCTGCCCCAGGAGGATTTACATGCACTACTCCTAGCACCCGAGTAGTGTATTACTGGCTCACTAAGTAGCAATGGCCATTTAGTGCAGCTGCCAGAGGATTTGCTTTGCTTTTGTGTGTGTGTGGTGTGTGCATGTCTGTGTGTTTGTCACAGAGCATGGTATTTTGTGTAGGTGTGAGTACACATGAGTAGTGCTACGATGTGTCTATATGTGGTGTGTGGTAGTTGTACAGAGCAAGGGATTTCAGTTACTTTATCACAATAAATCCATAAAGCAACTTCTCTCCTAAACTTGCATAGTTAGCATATCATGCAGCACTACCACAACCCCTTGATCTGGTGGGCTTCTAACTCACTGCTAGTTCACAAAGACCATTCAAAGCTGTTTCCAATTTCAAAAACTGCTTGTCTGTGACTCTGAAAAATTTGTATTCCTTCTATCAAAGACACACCAATTATATACCACTTAAACTTAAGAAGCTTTATGTCAAAAATAGTAGCCAGAGCCTTTGACAGATAATGGGACTATAACAACTCTCCAGTACTACACTATATTTTATACAAATGCCATAAAACAAATTGTACCTTGGTATTCCATTATGACTTCCAATTGAGAGACACCATCCCTTAATCCCATAGACCAAGCTTTAAACACACCAACTTTTCCAGGAATAATGTGTTAGTCCATTTTCTATGCATTTAAATTCCTTATCAGGTCTCCACCACTTCTCTGCCTTATATTAGGCTGAATACATAACTACCATGGTGCCCACTTGTATATAGCGTCTAGCAAGGGTTTTGTGAAAATCAGATTTTATGGAATACAGACAGACAAGTGGACTGTATGAATGAATTGGATGAAACTATGAGATTAAGATCCGATTACATCTTCTTTTGGATGACATACTAATGCATCTCTTGTATGGCTTTGTGTTGATAGTGTTTATAAACGAGTGAGTGAGCAATGGTTTAGCACTTTTGTGAGAGTTACTCTGAAGTGGTCACTACAAACAGAAAGTGTTGAGTGCTTTAGCTTCTGTGGTGGCAACTTTTGACTGAGGTGTTGATTTTCCTGTAGTTAGGCATACAGCGTGTCAAATAGTTGCTATTTCTAGTCTGAAATCATTTGTAAGATTGTGTCAAGTCTTGTCCAGTACTAAGAATGGTGATCTCCGTTTGTTTGGGTGTAGTTATTTTTCTAACTGCCCTTCCACCATCACTATCCAGTTTATGGTAAGTAGATAATTGTAAGAACAGATATTTTGTGTCATCTGTTTATAAACATCTTAAGCTCTATTTTTCAACTATCTAAGCTAAAATTTGTCTATTCCAGTAGAGAATTGATAGGTTTAGTATATGTGCTGCTGTGTTAAAGCTGGCACCAATCATTATTGTAGTTTTATTTTTGTTCTATTATATTATTTTGTATTTAAATGTTTCTAAATTATTGAGTTTGTGTTTTATTTGTGCAGGTCTGTAGATTTTGCACTAAATGCTCTTGAGTCAAATCAGAGCCCTCTAACTGATATTTGTAGAGGAGACAATGGATTAAATTTGAATCAGAAGGATGAGTGTTTCCGACAACCGGATGCAGCCCTGGCCATTGCAGAAGGAGCACTGGATGGCTTAGTACAGTGTTCCAAACAGCTAGAACCCAGAAGATGGAATTGTCCATACAGTTCTAAAGAACTCTTCAAGAATGGTCTTGAAAGAAGTGAGTATTGTTGTGTTACTTTGTTCCTAAGGCTACAACTGTGTTGTCACATTAAGTAGCAATCATAGTGAAGAATCTGTTACTGTTTGATCTTCAGTCCTGGCCTTACTCCAAGGAATGTGTAGGCCTGAGTAGCACCTTTCACTCCTCAGTATTGGTTAAGTTGACACCGGTACAAATCAACTTACACCTAGCTACATCTAAGAAGGCATACAAATACTGTTGAAACCTATTTACTGCACACAGTAGTCCTACTTGTCTTTGTTAGTGAACTCCCAACTCTGCTGTTTACAAAGCTAATAACATTTCAGTTCTTATTAGCAATATAATTTTTAACTTACTTCAAGCTTGAACAGCTGTTGTGCTTTTGATGTGGCTTGCCTTATATACAAGCTGCTGTCTGAATAACTCAGCTGATTTTTAAACCCTCTCAGGCTTCTATTGTCCTACACAGCAATACTATACATGGGGCCATGAATTGATTTAGCTTAGCAAGGCACTGGCATGTAGACTGAATTTCTCAATTTGTTCAACACATACACCTTATATGGTTGTACATTGCGTTAATTAATGTGTTTACCGAACAAACTGCTATACTGAGTATCTGTTTTTCATATTTAGACACTCGGGAGACAGCCTATGTTCAGGCAATCACATCAGCTGGGATGGTGTACTCCATAGCCAGAGCTTGTTCCAGGGAGCAGATAGAACAGTGTTCATGTGATGCTACTGACCGACCAGCTCCAGCTAACAACTCATTCCAATGGGGAGGTTGTGGTGACAACTTGGCACATGGCTACAACTACGCCAGCAAGTTTGCATTGTACACATTGAGCGGTGATGCATCGAGTTTACTAAGGAACCACAACAGTGAAGCAGGAAGACTGGTAAGCTTTATGTGTTTTACTTGTAACTCCAGTTTTGACTCTTACAAAATTTTACATGGGTTGTAAAGTCCCAAATGTGTTCAGTTCAAACTATATTTGAATTTCACACAATGGTATGGACCTATCCTGATTCTATTGATTTTTACCCTACACTACCCATCCTGCTGGTTTCCATGTATATGGGCTCCCTGGTAATTAGTTTCAATTAAACATGTTTAAGTGTGCACTGAGTGTCAGTCAAACTCAGCATTTTGTGATTTGTGAATTATTGTTTATTTATCTTGTAGGCGGTGACAGAAAACTACAGAAAGGAGTGTTACTGTCATGGCATATCTGGATCCTGCAGCCTCCAAACTTGCTGGATAGTTACTCCAACTCTTAACACTGTCGGTGAAATGCTCACAGAGAAGTACAATGAAGCATCTCAAGTGACAGTATCCCAAAAGGACAATCGACCAGTTCTTATTCCTGGTAACAGTCAGTATACAGCACCAACTGGTAAAGATCTTGTGTACATTGAGGGCTCACCTAGCCACTGTGAAAGAGATGAACAGTATGGCTCCTTGGGGACTGTCGGCAGGGAGTGTGACAGAAAACCAAACTCCATCATGAACTGTGATGTCATGTGCTGTAACAGAGGCTTCCGTAGAAAGATAGTGACGTTCACTGAAGACTGCAATTGTAAATTTATTTGGTGCTGTCATCTGAAGTGTGAAAAGTGTACCCACGTGGAGGAACGTTACTACTGCAAGTGAACAATGTCCCAATACAATAGTGTAACCACAAGTACCGCCTGTATTACTGAGTAATACGTTTTAAATCACATTTTAATTCAATGTACATTTTATTTCACTTGTAATGTATTATGTGTATCTATAGCGACCGGTACATTGGATTAGTAGTGTATAAATCATATCTCTGTTGTATTTCTCTAGTATTGTAAAATAATGTATATAGAAATAGAGTAATAATATTATGTATATAGCTACCTACTGATATCTCTTATATATTTTTTCCTGTATGTAATAATATCAATGAATCTACAAAGAACTGTGAAATACCTAATTTTATGGGGATAGGTACTGTATTGGTAGATTTTAACAGTACTTAATACTATGTAGTAATAATGATTGCTTTAATACGCTTAAGATTTGTAAATGTTGCATCTAGATCTTTGCGGAATATATTTTAAGGTTTTTGGTGAGATACTTTTCAACATGTACAACTAATCAGACATCAAACCAGTACATAGATTACAAGCCACACATAATGTCCATTTCCTTTATAACCTTGAGCTCATCAACCAGCCTTACAATGTTGAGTTAGGCAGTGCGTGATCTTACCCCATAATGCATTGGCAGCCGTAAATGTGAATGATCCAATGTGCAATCTTATTGTGTGCAGGACTTTGGTAAGAGTTTAACTCCTTGCTATAATAGTTACAACATGTAGCTGTGCTAGTAACACTGTTCAGTTAGTATATTTGTGACAATATATAGTTATATTCTGTGTATATGTCCCACAGGATGTGTCCCTAGATCTGTGCATGTGATGTGGTGAAAAGATTTTGTAGCAAGAACTCTGTATTCATTCACCATCAGTGTCAGCTACATCAAGAGCAGCCGTATGGAAATATAATGAGAGTATCCTTTGTTACATGCCAGGAGCTTATATAATAGATTACAGATTCCTAAATTTTACTGATGTGTACTGCAGAAAGCCCTAGTATTTGTGGATGATCGGTGGATACCCAGCTGGTCTCTTGTACACATGATAGATTCTACACTTACCACCTTTTAGCACACTATACTTCTTAGTAGACTTCTTATATAAATCCCTAACAAGGCATATAATATTTAATCAAGAGTGCTACATCTATTAAAAATTTTAGGCATACCCTAATATGTCTTATAGTCTCGGAGCCTCCTGAAGCACAAATCAAATCATCATCCTGGCTTACTTGTATTGTCCAATTAAAGGTTTGTGACAGTTTCCAAGTACTACACCACAATGCTCAAGTTACAGGCCAGCCTTGTCTTATTGTATTATCTATTGTCTTTGGAATTACGCACAAAATTTGGGCTATCCAATTTATTGCCAGCCTTTTAAATGAAACTAAATCATTTCCACTTTAATATGTATTGCCAAACTGTACCTCCACATGTGGTAACTCATATAATTATGTATGTGTTGTAAAGAAAAGAATTGGAAAAAATAATGTGATGTAACAGTATTGTTCTAGCTATGTTTTAAAAGTGCATCTTGGTATAATGTCTCTGTACATCAAATTGATGTAGATGTTTTCCATTAACAACATTGTTGAAATTCATGAAGTCGATAAAGATTTCATAATTCTATGTGACAGGTAATTTTCTCAGTGCAGACTGAAATGCGTAGCTCCTAGATATGATTTCTGGTTAACTAAAACTATATCCATAATGGCTCCAGTTTATACAAGCTGTATTTACATGGTATTGCACTGGAAGAAAAAGGTATCAATTAAAAACAGCATCATCTGTGAGGCAAGATGCACCCCTCTTTCCTAGGAGGAGATTTGCTGACTCTTAGTATGTTAATACAAGGCTACTATGTACATCCATGTATAGTAATGTTAAAAGCATGCGTGTATGCACATGTCTCATGTGCACATCTACATCTGTTGTTGTTGGGTGCTTACCCTTTTGTGTTGGATCACATTTCATTTTGACAAGTTAAAATGTTGTGTGTGTATATAGCTAACTCCCGTCAACATGTACTAGTATGTTGTAGGTACAACTGTGGTCCTTTGTAAAAGAAACTGTGTTGTATCATTTTACCTTTGAAGACCCACTGTGTACTACTGTAGCATGCCAAACGATAAACGGCTAGGTTCCTCATCTTTAACTTTGACTTGTTGAACTTTTCATATGAGGTGAGTGTGTGTAATTCATGTGTTCTGTACATTGAATATATTTATACATGCATTGTGTATACTACATGTGTGTGTGTGTGGGTGTGTTGTGTGTGTGTGTGTGTGTGTGTGTGTGTGTGTGTGTGTGTGTGTGTGTGTGTGTGTGTGTGTGTGTGTGTGTGTGTGTGTGTGTGTGTGTGTGTGTGCATGTGTGTGCGTGTGCTGGTGGTCACTGGTTCTTTATTATTTTTTGTTTGTGGCTGTGGAAGAACTTCCTATCATTGTTCTAGGAGTACTACATTGGTCAACCTTGTCCACCAACTGAAACAGAATTTTGTTGTGATTCAATTTCACCATCACAAAAATTTAACCCAACAATACTGAGCAGTTCTTTGGACCCTTAGGCCAGATTTATGTGTGCGTGTATGCATGCATGTGTGCGTGCGCGTGTGTGCGTGCGTGCGTGCGTGCGTGTGTGTGCATGCATGAGACCTGGATAGTCCTCCTGTGGGTTACTAGCAGGAGTATTTGCCTGCACAAGTCTCAAATTCTTGAGTGGCGCACAGGCATCCCAGTGCTAGCTCGCTGGGCAGCAATAGCTGTGTTTCTTACAGTTGCCATAGGCTTTGTAAGCTTTGCTTTGCTTGTGTGTGCATGTGTATGAGTGTGTGTGTGCATGTGCGCGCAGTGTGTGTGTGTTCTACTTGTATGCCAAGTATTCCTATATATTGCATATTTTGTATCCACATGTCACAACAGTGAGTCAATACCAGTGTTCTTCTAGACAGACTAATACTACATTTTTTAGTTGACCGCTGTAACTAAAATGTTGCTATCTTTTACTAGATGACTAAACTGAACTCGACAAATTAAAGGACTATGATAAAACTAGCAATTTCCCCCCAGTGTAAAAATTTTGTGTCCCGGATAGAATTTAACTGGCAATACTCTGTTGCACTTTAGTCCAACAGCTATCATGTCTTCAAAAATTTATTCCCTGGACCTAAAAATATTCACTTACTGTTATTAGTGGACTAACCAAAACAATTGTTTATGACTAGAGCAACATTGTACACAAATACTCAAATGTTCGATTGTGGTGACTGCTATAAGTATAGCTTGGTCCTGTAGTCAGAAATCATCATGTCAGTGGTTGTTAAGGTCATAACTAATCATTAAAGATGTGTAGTATTGTATTGATGACAAGTTCACTTCACTGCACGACCACCTTACATCATTCACTAACATGTATCCAACTCCTTTTGTTTCTGATAATATTTATTTGTGATCTGCAGTCAGGGATGGTTCTACCTGTCCTATAAGGCATTTGTTTCTTTTTTCCCCTATATATCTGACTAGAGCTGTAACTGTCGAAACTATAGAAAGTTACATGCAGACATAATGCCACAGAGAACATTTTGGTTTGCTTTTTGTGTCTTACAAAGCTTGCACAGATACAGTCTATACATCCGAAGCAACAACATACTATAGTAATGAGATTTAGACTTGTTATAATTATGTGTGACATAGTTTGAGGTCACTTCCTGAAAGTTCGTAATACAATATATTGTTAATGTGTGACTGCAATTTGACAATTAAGCACTCAGCCAGGTTAAGTGTATTGTTGTGTAATACTTAAATTAATATGTTTATCTGAAGACTTACTGCAATTGCTAATCCGATTCTACCCAATCAGGATACAGTTTCATTGCTTGTTATTTGGTGGGAAACTCCTAAACAGAAGCAATGAAAAGCAATTATGAACTTTACACTTTTAATGATAAGTATCCCTAGTATGCCTATATAAGGGAGATATTTAAATACTTTGTGTGTATATTTGTAGACTGTTAGACTTTGTGCCAAAAAACTTTGTATTCTTAAAAGATCTTGTAAAGGGATTAAAAGCACACACAATAGTAATAGTTTTATTTGTGCCAGACCTGTAATTTACATGCACATATTCTTCTGCAAATATATATAATAGCTCTATGAGCTATTTATAATATAACTTTTCACTGGGGTCCTCATACTGACTGACATTTCAGCAAACATTAGCTATACCTTCCTAATACTGATCATTGAAGTACCCCTATGTGAGTTTAATTCCTTTCATAGGTCATTCATCAATGCTGTGGAGTATAACAGGCAGTGCATGCACTTTCAGAAAATGACTATGTTGTCAGTGTTGTGCATACGTTGAATAGGGTATAATTAATGTGCAAGCAGCTAGTATTCACTCTGTCACTCTCGTTGTAAGTTGTAAACTCATTCTGCTGTATGTATAGATAACACCAATACTTGTGTAGGGAAGTGAATTTGGTGTTTGTCAACATTATGATTTTGAACATTATATCCCATTGTACAGTAGTATGCAGTACGAGGCAGTAGAATGGTTTGAAGCCAGAGAGATGTGTGACCATGTATATCACCAGCTTCACTCAAACCGTTCATGCTGTGCCATCCAATTGCACCAGTTATGTCCTGGAGGGCATGTGTAAGGTACTATCTCAAGTCATTTCAACTTGAGTAAAATTTGCTCTCAAATATGACATCATGTTTTTCTAGAGGTGAGAATGGAAGGAAACTATATCATATCTGCATGAAAGTGTGACTCTGAGTTATGTACAGTATTACATTTGAGTGACTCTACCATATTGTAGACATTAAGTTAATAAATGTTTACATTCTAAATTGTATAGCCAGTGGGGATTATAGTATGTACGTGTTGAGCTGGATCCTGAAAAACAATTAATAACTCATAGATGCAATTACACGTGATCTTGAAATTTGGCTCATTTGCAGCACTGCTTGACCCACTAAAAATATTACAAAATCTTTTCATTCAAATGTCTGACATAGTATTTGCAATCAGTCAAAATTTTCACCACACGTTTTCTAAGTGGAAGCCATAAAAGTGCACTGTAAATTACAACCCTTTCCCGAACTTTGTAATGGAGCCAAACCATACGTGTCTGTTGTTGACACCTTTTCTGTTACTGCTAATCATCTTGTTGGTTGAAATGTTAACTCTCTTGAGAAAAATCCACTTTTAATTTTTAGCTGTTTTTCAGGATCCAGCTCAACTTGTACATACTACAACAAATCCATTAACATTATTTGCATTCTGCTATACAGTCTTATCAGTACAGACCAATTCCCATGTGTGTCTTTGTTGTGTCAGTGTTGTCCCAGTATAGGAATATGACACTTGATATAAACTAGAAAATTAGGAATTGCAAAAATGACAAAAAAATTTTAGTCAGACTTAGTTACCAGACTAAACATTTAAAGCATGTAATGACATGAATAAATGACGAGCTTCTGTAACACGCTTCATCACCTTTCTAAACCACACTTGTTTTGACAAAGGCATATGCTAGGTAATAGTATATGCTTGATGACGGGTATTACTGTTAGTGACAATGAGAATCTTTACATCAAAGAAATGCTGCACAGTGAGGCGGTGAAATACGCATGTGAGTCTAGTACATTTGTGTAAGGCATACAAACCTAAATAACTTTCCATCAGTTTTTCCACCTGTTTTGCTAATTTACAGTGTTGTTCATAAAATAGAAATACATAAGTCAAGGGATATACGCATATATGAAATAGCAGTATTGTTTCAAGACAAGTTGTATAACTTACTTATACATTATATTTTCCTTGGTTAAATGCTGCTCCTTCAATAGTAGCCACACATGAGTGATATCATACATACATATACATAATATTATGCATATGTTCTTCACTAGCTATATATATATAGCTAGTCTACAATATTATCTGCAATGGTAACATTCTGACTCCTTACATCAGTGTTCTTGTGGATTACTAGTATATTATTGTGAGGTAACAATTTCCTTCCAGTAAATAATACTCAAATTGAAATAGCGCATGTTTAGTATGAGTGTCCTGCTCTAGAATATAGCCATAGTGACTCAGTGATGATGATCTTGATCAGTGATGATGATCTTGATCAGTGGTGATGATCTTGATCAGTGGTGATGATCTTGATCAGTGATGATGATCTTAATCAGTAGTGATTGACTACATTGTTGACTCACTAGAAGGATCAAATCTAAAACCACAATAGTACTTATAGGCACTTTATCTATTTGAAAATTATCCTTTGAAAGTTTCTATATTGTCTTTTTGATTTTTTTTATCAATTTGTGAAACCATCAAAGTCTGTATAGATTGGAAACTACTTCTATTTCAAAAAACAACAATTATATACATACATGAAGCATTCTTCAAGATAGGTATGAGTGTAAGTAACTGGAGTACTTGTGGACACAAAAAGTCATAACATTTTTTGTATTCCACACAATACAAAATTATCCACTCCGCTGCACATAATGTATCTTGTATGGTATATCTGTCTGTATCATCGGGTGATAGACATACTTCTATCAATTATTTTTGATGTCACAAACTATAAAAGTAATACTTAAAAACCACACTAATTATTGGTAACTAACACTTTCAATGTTCTTAAGGCAAAAGCACAAACTTTTCATGGTGCTGTGACAAGTGTGAGGGATGATGATATTAGTGAAATGGAATCTGAGTTATATAAAAGAATGATGATTATGAGAGTTAGTTTTGTGTGATGTATGTATGCACACATGCATACACATACACCAGCACACACTACATGCACACACACACACGCACGCACGCACGCACGCACACACACACACACACACACAAAGCAATAACTTTGCCTACCATGACACAGCCATGCCTACCCAGTGAACTGGGACACCTGAGTCAGCACAGGTAAATTCTCCTGGGGCAGCACTAGTAATCAACAGGAGGCCGTACCATGCATACGTCTGAAAGATTAGGGTGTGGGCATCCAAGATCCCACTCTCAAACACTTCACCCACTGTATAAGGCATGGACAGTTGGGATTTGCTTGCTAGCTAACTCCAGGTACACATTGATGTTACAGATGGGTTGGCTGCTTCCCCAGTTGACCAGGTACTGCAACACTGGAGGAATGTTTCTTGCTCAAGAAAACACAAACATACAAGGTAGACTCGCACGCAAACACAACACACACAAATTAAATACATACACTGCACAAACATGCATACTACTCAAATACAAACATACACACATGCTTTTGAAGGGGGAAACAAGTCATCTTGCATGCTACATGTGTGGTAAAATAATTGCTAGTACATAGTGAAGCTAAAGAACCCAAGTATATTACACATTTTACAATACTTTATATAACTTCTGTTGCTGATGAGGCACAAGGCCGCCAATTGTTAGACTTGGTGTGGTCTTTTGTCTTTATGGCTTTAAGAGAATCTCTTCTCAATGGCTCACACAAGTCACAACAGTACACGCACAAGACCTGTGGCTACACACTTGCCGATCTGCACTCTCAACATCAAAGCATTCTTAGACCAGTGGAGGTTGTTCTTTCCTTTTAAAAATAGAATCTGGTGCCAACTGAGATTTAATAATGTCATTACACTCCCTTATGTGTGCAAAGGTAAGAGTTCTAATTGTTTGATTCACTTACGTACCTACCTTGTTCTCTGAAATCATGAAGTACAGGCAGTACAAGAGAAACCTTTGCTAGTAACAGTTCTTTTCACAGCATTCAAAAGTAATATCCCCTTAGTGGCTATTATGTACTCTTTGAATAGTCAAATAGACCAAATTACAGTACTAGTGTCTTTTGCTTACTGAGTAGTTTTGGCTGCTGTTGTATATGCATTCCAAGTGTCTGCAATGTGATATTGTTGTTAGAAAGTAGTTTGAATATTGAAAACTTCATAAAAGCATACTTGTCATTATCAAGTGGAGTCAGACTATACAGCCACTGTAAACAACCAGTGTTTTGTTAATCTTAGGGTTTGCCAACTGTAAATTATGACATTATGAATTGGTCTGCATGTGTATGAGGTGTTAAATGAACATACGAAATACTTATGAACACTTGAACAGGTTGCAATCAACTCCCAAAAATGAATATATACACTGCTGTTATTTACACTGAAAGTGTAGCAAAGATCAGCTATGTAAAACAAAGCATTTCCTGCTGTACTGGGCACTATAATAGTCAATGCAGAAGGTGAATCTTTCTGAGTCAAGACTAGAGGCAGGGCAGCCTGGGGGGAGCAACTGGGCTAACTTGCCCCAGGCCCCAGCCTGTTAAAGGCCCCAGTTTGCCTAACTTCTCTATATTGTAAAGGCCCCACTTTAATCTTTTGCCTCAGGCCCTCTAAAGCCTCTGGCCTGCAGAGGACACACATACACGCGCACACTAATCAATACACATAAATCTTTGTGTGGTATATACATGATCTCCTGGGAGGCCTCCTTAAGGCTATACTAAGTTACACACATACATATTGTACGTGCACACTTAGTACACAAGTATGAAAGTAACTTGGTCTTCTTTGATCACATTTGTTGATGAATATTACAGCTTCTACAAATGGCTTACACATTTCTGCAATTGTATTGCCTCTTGTTTACATTAACAAATTCCAACTGTTTGTTTTTCTGCCTCAACTCTGGGAAGAAGCCATTCACGAGGCAGCCTGTCTTCTTCTGAATGGCTTGCTGTAGCCTACCCAACTGCCTGTGCACATAATGTTTCTGCTAATCTTGTTTAGTACAAATTGCTACCTACTGCGATCCACTGGTATCTGATGTAGTTCAGTACAAGAAGAGCATAATGTGTGGGTGCTGGGTTATTACACCAATGGGTCTTGTTACATTTTTGTGTAATTGCAATTTGATTTACACTGTTCTATTGGTAAACTTTAATCATGCTTTAATTGTATCTAATTACTCACTTGTCTTCTATGGTAGTGTACTGCTAGTGTGAAACTATGTGGTGATTTTTGTGGTGTGTTATTTGTGTAAATGCTAAATACTACCTTGTGGAACTCCCTCAAACTTATTTGATATGGAACTGTTTGTTGCATTAGAACTAAACTGTTTAGAGTGCATTAGATTTGTTTCTGGCCCCACAGCCTAGGATTTTAGAATTCTCTATTATGGATCACTCTATTTGACCTCTACTTAAATGTTGCTAGTGTGTGTAATATATCACAAGCAGTCCCTCTATGACATATAATTATGCATGCATGCACACGCACGTACACACAATCATATAGTTAGATGCGACTGTACAATTCATGTAGATAAGTGTGAATGCACATTTGTATGGAAACACTTAGCTACATGATACTATGCATAATAATTGTATATGGCCTAATATCCATGGTCACTGTCTCATTGCATAAAATGACTGAATGTGTATCTGGTTATCTGTTAGCCATCCTATCTTCCAAGTAAGGAAAATATTGGCAACATTTCATGCATGCATGCGCAGGCCTTGTTATGGAGGAGTCAAAAAATATTATCAGTTATGATCTGTCAATTCTGCAATGAACACATCTATTAAGCATCGCCCACACCATAATTAAAAGTGGTACATCACAACTCTATGCAGGTGCATATTTGTGTCATAGTTAACAAAGCTTGAAAAACAATTACACAACAATTACACGCTCACCATACGGGGGTACATCAATGAAGATGTCCATCTGCACACACAACATGCATGTTACTAAATATAGATTCTGTGATAATATTATACACATAATAATGTATGCATATAGTTATATATTCTGTTACTCTTATATAAGTGGTTGTTGTTTTAGGTTATGCATACTTGAATTGCCAGTGGCCACAGATCCAGTTACATATTGTACAGTGTCTAGACCAGTAATAACCACAGGAGTGTTGAGAAATAGTTATGCTTAACATGTTATGTAATTCTTTGTCATTTTATTCATGATCATGTAAGTATGTACAGATGTACGTGTGTACGTGTGACCAATGACTTAGTTAGGAATGTTTATCTACTAGGTGATAATTGTAGGGGATGTTTGATCTGGTGTAATCAGTCTTAAAAAGGTGTATTTTTTTACAAAACCATTCATATTGGGAACATCCACGTGTACAGTACCTCTAGTAGGCGATAATTGCAGGGGGTGCCAGAAGATTCTATATATAATGTGCCTAAATGAATTGCTTTTAATACTTTCTAAATTTACATTTAAAACCCATGCAATATAATATAGGCAGGCTCCTTGTAAAGTATACATTAATTCTAGGCATGTACACCTATTATGTAAATTGTATGGTATACTGAAACTTTTGTATGTATTATGTGCCAAGTCACATTCTCAGTATGCATACACCCATACAATACTATAATAATGCCATACCATATTCTATGTTCTCATATAACTAATACAAAACATTTTTTCATCAAGAAACTTCATTTTTCTTCAGTTCTTACCACGTACATGTCATATTCATAGGTAATATTGCTATTGTTAGCCTGTAAGTTTCTAAAACTATTTTCCCACATTGTTGTGGGGGGTTTATTGGTTGCCGTTATCGATGGTTGTTTTCTGAGGGATGTGTGATGTGATGAATGTCAACATGTGTAACTCCTTATGACTTGGTATACTATTGAACATATCATGATAACCCTTATGAAAATGTGCACTATCTAAAACAAAGGGCATTTTTGGCTGTAAGTTTACAAACACATTGGCTTTGATTTACTAATTTAACAAAAGAAGGAATACAATTATGTGTCTACAATTCTTGGCATGTTTTGGTTTTCCCAACTTAGTGCCAATTATTCTTTCTTTGATAGTTTTGTTGTCGACGAAGCCAGTAATATGTGCTGTTACTAATATTACTTGGCTTCCATGGTAACAAGATTACAGAACAATTTGTGCACACACTACACGAAGCAAATTGTTCACCATATTGTAACAAATAATAATATTTTAATGTATCATTATAATTATTCAAATATGTATGTCATTTTTATTTTTTAGCTCAATACACAGTATGCATATCTCAGTTATACTTTTAGTGGTGGCAATTCCTGCTACAGACATTTATACATGGTTGTAAAAACATGAGTTATGGTCAGTGCTTTAGTTGAAAATGTTTCTACCATTGTAATAACAAGTACGTATATCGTGCACATGTGGATTCTAACAAATGTTATGCACATACATACTGCATTGACGTGCGTATGTGTTAATTATATTGATCATTTCCCATATACATATAAGGTCACTTTAGAAACAGTATGATCCCTTAGTGATAGTGTGGTCGGCAGGTGGACAAAAACTGACCAAAATGGAATTGATATACATTACAAGAAATTGGAACTAAATTACTTGCGTGCGTAAACTGAAAGTATCCAGTAGTCAGCCAAATGTCTGTATAGTGGCAACGGCTCTGCTGACTATGTTTGTGTAATGAAGAAATTGGATATGGTTGTGTGCTGTAACACAAGTCATTAGTGATAACTCCTTCAAGGCTAAAACCTGTCAACGACTTATTATATCTAGTAATAATTATATATAAGCTGCACTCAATATATGGGTTGTGTAATGTGTACAATATTGCTATAACATGTCACCAAATGCTTTCTGCATAACAGAGTGCGTTGTTTAGGTGGGTCACATGGGTATGTGTTTTAAATTACGGTGTACAAATTGATAGATTGTAAAAATTTTGTCAATCGGCATCCTTTTTTATTAGCTACCTAGCTGCAACAAAAGTAACACTCTTATGTTTCCAAAAGAATAAACAAAGACAGAAGTATTAGAAAGAGAACATATATAATTAGGCCAGAATTAATGTCAAATAAAGGTTGGAGCAAAAAGTGTAGCTATCATATGTTTTTATCTATTTAATTCATGGAGTTTGTACCTAGAGATCAGATTTAGACATAACATGTTTATGGGTACCTGTGCTCTTACAATATCTTAGCAACACTGTGCACATGGTGACAAAGTCCCACATTTATATAGTGCTTAAATTGTTGAGGGTAGGCAGACCTATACGGTTTGTTTATTGACTTGATAACACAATAATTATGCATCAATTCACTTTCAATTGGTTTAAAAATTGCATTTAATTCTGATTTACTTTGAGTATGCACATGTTTGGGCTTGATGAATACCTAACCAATACCATCATGAAGAAAGGTGAGGCTGGTCTATAAAACACAACCCTTTGTGATCCCTACTATACAGTACTACTGTATTGCATGGCATGATGAGGGCCACTGGTACTCACTGTAAAGAATATCATACTGTCTTTTGTTGATATCAGATTTTATGGTTAACAGACACTTTGACTTGGTTGAATGAACTTAGGTAAGTCTCACGTAACAAGTAATGTACCACTTGTGTGGCTTGCCATTTATAAAAGAAGAGTGAACAAAGGACAACATCAGTTTTGTGTGACTACAAGTTGAAGTGTGTTAAGCTTAGTTGCTTGACTGTACTTTGTCAAGAATGATGTTCATTTCACTGATCACAAGTGTAGTCATCTTACTGATCACCCTACCAGCTTCACACTCAAGTTTATGGTAAGTAGACAACTGCCATATATTTAGATCTACTAACTTCCAATTGTACTGATCTTGATGTATTGCATTAAGTATTGGGTGATTTTAAACTGCATCTTTTAATTTGTTTGCATATATAGGTCAGTAGATTTTGCACTTAGTGTGGCTGGGTCAAGTTACAATAATCTATCTGACATTTGCACATTAAAAAGTAATGGATTAAATTCAGCGCAAAAGGAAGAATGTTCTTTGCAGCCAGATGCAGCACTAGCCATTGCAGAAGGAGCATTTGATGGCTTGACAGAATGCTCCAGACAGCTAGCACCCAGAAGATGGAATTGTCCCTACACTTCTCAAGGAGTCTTCAAGAATGGGCTAAAGAAAAGTGAGCCTTTATAAGAAATAGTGTAACTATAAATGCTCTATATAGTCTTTGATATTGTATTGATCTCTGAACAAGATCTTGAATGGAATTTTCATTAACTGCAGCTACATTATCAGTACTTCAAACTCCCCCGTTGGAAACCTGCCTGCTGCAAGGAGCCAGTCCAGCTACCTGTATTTAAACTTTAAAGCTTTATCACTTACTAGTTCAACACACTTGAGCAGTGCAGAATTTTTGATGCTGCTGGCTTTAGACAATTACATCAATTTCTGCTGTTACGTTACTCTTAAAGAATTTTTAGAACCATATGTTTGTGGCTATATCTTGTTTCAGTTGGCTTCCCTCCTATACATCAACCATGAATTAATTTAAGTAGTTAGGAATCACTTCATAGTTTAATTCAACGTGAAAATATGTGATTGAATTTCAGT
Organism: Dysidea avara; assembly: GCF_963678975.1. Classification (NCBI taxonomy): domain Eukaryota; kingdom Metazoa; phylum Porifera; class Demospongiae; order Dictyoceratida; family Dysideidae; genus Dysidea; species Dysidea avara. The sequence continues at coordinate 39,071,929 of NC_089275.1, read as the reverse complement.
TTGTTTTAACACGCACACTTTAAAACGTTGTGTTATGTACAGCACGAGTATAAGACCATCTTTATTGTACATTTAGACACTCGGGAGACAGCCTATGTTCAAGCAATCACATCAGCTGGGATAGTGTACTCCATAGCCAGGGCTTGTTCTAGGGGGCAGATAGAACAGTGTTCATGTGATGCTACTAGCCGACCAGCAAACAACTCATTCCAATGGGGAGGTTGTGGTGACAATTTGGCATATGGCTACAGCTACGCCAGCAAGTTTGAGGCCTTCACAATAGGCAGTGATCATTCAAGCATACTAAGAAACCACAGCAGTGAAGCAGGAAGACTGGTAAGTACATTGATGTAGTAGACTATACAGGTATTCCCAATAACAGGAATAATATTAGCTTAGCTGTTTATTTTTTGACCTGGTGACTTTGAAGCCCCTGTGGTATGAGACTCCTACAGTAAATATACACATTTAGTTGTAGATAACACCTTCTCTTATTTCCCTTATTAGCACCCTACACTAGCCTTGTAATTACTGGTTTTCCTCATGTCTCAATTGCTTTCAATTTGAAATGAATTATCTCACCTACAAGTTGTTCGAAAATTTTTACTTGTAACTGTTTTATTTTTAATCTAATAGGTGGTGACAGAAAACTATGAAAAGGAGTGCTACTGTCATGGCATATCTGGATCCTGCAGTGTTAAAACATGTTGGATAGTTACCCCACCTCTAAACACCATTGGTGAAATCCTCACGAAAAAGTACAACGAAGCACTTGAAGTAACTGTGTCCTCAAGCAATCCACCATTACTTATTAGCCAGCTTAAGACAACTACCAGCAAAGACTTAGTCTACACCAGGTCATCACCAACTTACTGTGACAGGGACACACATCACGGTTCCTTGGGGACTGCTGGCAGGGAATGTGACAGAAAACCAAACTCTGTCAAGAACTGTGATGTCATGTGCTGTAACAGACGCTTCCGTAGAAAGATAGTGACGTTCACTGAAGACTGCAATTGTAAATTTATTTGGTGCTGTCACCTGAAGTGTGAGAAGTGTACCCACGTGGAGGAACGTTACTACTGCAAGTGAACAATGTCCCAATACAATAGTGTAACCACAAGTACCGCCTGTATTACTGAGTAATACATTTTAAACCACATTTTAATGCACTTGTAATGTATTATGTGTACCTATAGTGACCAGTACATTGGATTAGTAGTGTAGTGCAAAATAATTGCTATAAATAAATGTTTAGTTTTATAGTGAACAGTGATAAGTATCTTTATATTGTATTGTATATTGTGCTGGATGTGTAGTACAACAATATTTGTAAAATCAAGTAAAATACTAAACAATATTAAAAAAACAGTTTTTGCTAGCAGTCATTATAGTGCAACAGTTCAGTCGTTTTAAAGGTATGAAGATGATGAAATCTTCAACACAATTAAAAGCAGCAGAAACACAAAAACATCTATCAGGCTTCTATGGGCAAATGTACGTGCATGTCATCTGAGTCTAAAGCTGTGGTGCTCTCTTCGGGAATATCACAATCCGAGGGCATAGAGACGCTTGAAAGATTTAATGGTTGCTGCTTGTCACCATTACCAGAAGGATCATGCAATGCTTTCTGATGGTTGATGAGGTTGCTAGGGTGACTGAAGGACATGTTACACAGCTGGCAGGCATAGGGCTTGTAATCTGGGTGCAGTTTAATGTGCTGACGATAGTCAGATTCATTATCAAAACCCTTGAAGCATGTAGAGCAGTTGAATCTCTTGTCACCTTCATGTACTTTAATGTGTACCTCTAGATAAGCAAGGCGGGAAAATGTCTTGTTACAAACTTCACACTCAACCCTGTGCTCTTTTGTCTTGTGTAGTGACAGATCTTCCTCATTGGAAAATGTCTTATGGCAGTAGCTACATTTGTGGGCTGCAGTGTTTGTGTGTGCATCTCGAATGTGCTCCTTGTGTTCACTAGAATATGTGAATGATTTTTCACAGTAGCTACACTGGTATGGTTTGCCTCCAGTGTGGAGCCGAGTGTGTTGAAGCAACTGAGATGAATTAGAGTATGCCTTGTTACAACCCTCGTGTGTACACATGTATGGACGCATGTTTGAGTGTGCTGCTTTAACATGTGCTTCCAGTGAGTCATGGCGAGTGAACGTCTTAGTGCAGAGGTCACATTTTATCTTTGGTCTGTTTGGGTTGTGAACTTGCAGGTGCCTCTTCAGCCGGTACTGACGGTCAAATGATTTCTTACACAAGTAGCAGACGAAAAGCCTCTTAAGGGAGTCATCCAAAACGATGGAAGAATTTTGGCTATCATATTCCAGGCTGCTGGAGAGATCAAATGAGGTTGTGATACTGGTAAGACTAGAGTCACCAGTGTTGCTACTGATTTCACTGGGCAGGTTAGGTCTAGGTCTTTCAGAGTTGAAGTTTGATCCACTTGCTTCTCCCCCTCCAGAAAATGAAGCATTCAAGTTTATGTCATCTGAATCGTATGAAATGTACGAGTGCAAATTATTCAAGTCAATAACATCTTTGTGTATGGTCTTGAGATGACGTACTAGGCACATGCGATAACGAAACTTTGCGTGGCACAGCTTGCACGAAGCTGGTGGCATTGTTACACGTCTCTCTTGCTTTAAAGTAGCCCCTTGTTTTATCACAGTCTCCTCGCTATCAACTGCTGCACCAATGGTAGCTGTGGGGTACATTACAATGCTCATACTGTCCACGCTAGAAGTGGAAACTGCAAGATGTGTTGGAGAAGTAACCGGGACCGACTCGACTAGTGTGTCTACGGACTCAACCAGTGTGTCTACATTATCTTTTTCATTGTCAAGGTGATCATCTTCTGTAGTAACCACAGAGTTGGCGGCTTGTAAACATAGTCGACAGTGTTTGCACATTGGAGTGTCCCCCTCACTGCTACGCTGAGTGGCAAACTTTCTTTTACATGAAGTGCACTCCATTATGTTGACAGTCGACCTCCTAAAAAAAACAACAAACAGTTGACAGTTGAAACAATACATGTATACCATGCCAATTACACAGATAAACACTTAACTATTTGGAGAAAAAGAAATTTAATCCAATACATATGCAACACAGGCATGCATCTATTTAGTAGTGGCAGAAATGCTTAAGATTACACATCAAATGTGCTACCTTTTTTGCTGTATCATCACTCATATAGGAAGGAAAAGGATTTTTAATCTTACATATCCCATAGTGAAAGAATGGAATCCACTACGTAGTCATGTGGGGCATGAATAAAAACCCTATGGCAGCTATTTCAGTCAACGTTGCATTCAAATACAAGGCTTCTACTCTGTTTACAATTGTCTGTATGCACACATGCACACTATGGCATCTAACAGCAAACATGAATTGTTCACTCAATGAAACATTTCTCTCACATTAAAATACACTAAAGTGTATAGTCTTCTATAGCCTCTGTTAAGGACCTTCCCACCACATTCAAAAACAATGTAACCTTATTTGAGCATAAATGAATACTCCGCCAAATTATAACACATTTTGATTAAATTATCTATACCACATTATGCAACAATTCACTTATCCTGTGGTCACATACTGACCAAACCTTACAATGTCACATATCTACCACAACCATCAAGCATTGAGTTACATTCACGGAAATGAACTCCAATTGCATAAATACATGCATAAATGTTCTATTAAGGACTAAATCAAATTACTATGAACTTATTTATGGTAATAAATTTGTGCTAGTTCATACACCATATATACAATGTTTGTGAATGTGAAAGTTAATGTGCTTTACTGTATGCTTGTGCAAGCACAGGGTGACAACACACATTATACTTGCTAAGTGCAAACACAGTCACACTATGCATGCAAAACTATGCATTCATTAACGAACATCTACAGAGAAAGACACACCAACATGTGTACAAAACAAAACAAACCACCTACACACACGTGCACATATACGTATGTACCCCACACGCACATGCATGCACGCATGTACACATACGTGCTACACATATCTCTGCAAAGAATACAAAACTTTTTAAAAGTCATTTCGGTATATATGTACTACACTGAACATGATCTTAAGCTGTAACACCTGACCGAAGAAATACTAATGCTTGTTTACGTGTATCTAACTCAGCATGTTACATAAGAGGACTTCATACAGTAAAATGATATGAGATGACATCAGAATAGTTCCTTTTGTGAGGGAAAGTGTTGTACACACAACATGCCTATGTTGATGTTAGCTACGCAGGATACACAGCTTGACAAAATGAATGAGCAGTAACCAGATCCAACAACACATTAAAGTAAACTATTTACCCCACGTGTGTATGCGATACACATGTTACGCATATGTTTCATTGGGTCGGCAGGACATGTAAACAGCTTAATATGTTTGTGTAAACACTAGAGGTGCTACAGTGGTTCAATCTTCTCTAATATGTGACCAGATCTGCAAAAACAGGACATAATGGATTTATTTTTTGAATTCCTGTTTATTAAATATTTATAATCTACTAAGCCAAGTGTACCCTCTAGCAAAGTTTCAGCTTCATATGCCAATAACTTTGGGAGTTACAGCCCTCCAAAGTAGTAACAACAGAAAAATCAATTTGTACAGCAAGTATAGGGAAAATAAATTACAGGCGTTTACAAAAATGGTTGTAATTTACCAACGGATTGAGGTACAGAGCTAAACGTCCCACCATTGTGTTTGCCACGAACAGGGGAATCTAAGTTTTTTATTTACTCGCCCTTCTTCACTGCATACAAAGGCGAAATCCATGAAGAAAAATCCATCGTGTACGATTGTTTCGACATGACGTAAATAAACACTCATAACTTACATGTCCTTGGGTCTATTGCAACAAAACAAGGATTTTCCAACTCCTCTTGAGCAGGCAAATAAGATGATATCCAGATTTTTATTGTTAGTCCCTTCCTTCACTAATAAAGGGGGGTTAAAAAATTTACGGAATTTTTCAATCATACACAAGTATTTCACCCAATGTATTCAATGCTTTATACTGTAAATTTAGGCTTGTGCAATTATGTCCCTTTTTTGCAGATCCGGTCTCATATGTACCAAATAATAAATTCTTGGATGACATTTCTGTCAGGTTTCCATGGCCTATACTTGATACACATAATATACAGTTTAGGCACAAGTCTTGGATTACATGCCTATTAAGGTAAGTCACTTAGTTTGTTGTTATTATATGGTGCACAGTTTCCATTTATGAAGTTTTTGAATATGATAGACAATGGAATATTCATTGTATTGTTTCTTAGCCATAATAGGATACTAGAATCAGAAAGCATTGACTATTTTAATTCAGCAACGATGATAATCAGATATACCAAAGACACCACAATTTAAAAAAAGGGCATAAAAAAGAAAATACAGTGTAGAATGGCTCTAATATAATTTGAGCTGTAAAAGGATGTCAAATACCAATTATGTAACTCCAATCAGACAAGCAGGCTATAATTTGACAGCAAACATACCATACTATAGACACATGTACATAAGCAGTGAGATAAAATAGAAACGCTATCAAAAAGTACATACATTAGTTTTGCTACAACGAAACTACTTTTTATATAGTACAAATGCCAGTTTGTAAGAGTAAATATGTACAAACAAGAACCAATGTGACTCCTCAAAGGAGAATGTAAAACATGAGTGTATATTTACACTCTAAATATACAAGTGCACATACACAACATGTTTCAGATTGTATTGTCTACAAATGTCAACAATTGAAAAACTACAAGCAAAAATAATTTCAGTTATGGTTTAGATTACACCCAAATAAGGACCACAAAGCATTAAAGCATTACGTATTTTCTTTTGTAGAATCCTTCAAATATATGAGTAATTAGATTTGGCTATCAGAAAGACTTTTTAACAAAACAGCCAGCCCATTGGTTAATGTGTATCAAACATAAATATATTCCAAAGTTTGGTTTTATTAAGATGGTATAGTGACGGGACAACACTGTCACGAGGAGTATATATGACAGGAATGCGTAACTGAATGACAGGAGATGTCATGATGCACTTCACTACCTCTGTATACCATACCTGTCAGGCTGGGAGGCACATGTCAAGAAAACATGGTAAGTTTGATGATGGAATCCTATATAATGTACAATGTACAGATATCACTGCATCACACAGAGATGAACAATGGATCTGCTGAACGCAAATGCAGATTACTACGATGCGCTTCATCACCTGTCTAAACCACACCTATCATACTACATGTATAGGCCAAGAAACACAATATGCTTAATGACAGACATTACTATGGAAACAACCAAACTTGTATGTACATTGTTCATGTGTGCACTAGTAACCTGACCACTTGCACAGAGGGAATTCAGTTTCAACTGTGTAAATGATCATTGCTAACCACTTCATTAACCACACTGCTACATAACATAGTAACATGGATAGAATACACAAGCCCCTAGAATGTGAAAATTGAAATTTAGAGGAAATTTCAATGCAAAGCAAAACGAACGCAGGGAAAGTTTGTAGTGGTCCTGTATACCTAGACTGTACATTACTGGAAGATCAAGTCTCCACTGCATTAGAGATTTGAGATTTCCAAGCTCACATAATAGCAGAAGTCTTTATCTCATTAAAAATCAACACCGTGCATTTCAAACATGTCTACGGCATGTAAAATTCTGTGCAAGCAAAAAATGATAAAAGGTTGTATGAGAGAATAAATATTATCACAATTCTATAGAAACTTACATTTGAGTAGGTACAGGGAGTGTACATATCATAGAATATCTACACCTGTTAGTATACTAGTGGCCTACTTCAGTCATAGTCATGGAATTAAATGTCCACTAGCATTCCTATAGCTACAGACGTATACAACCTTCCTTGTCTCATCGCTTGTTATTTCTATGATCCTTGTTCAAATGCAAAATTTACTTTCTTGCTTACTTTCATGATGTTAACCAATGCATATCACATCAAAGGAGAGAATGGCTTGAGGCAGACACATTATAAAAATCAATTGAGCAACTGAATAATCAATTACTTAATAGTGATGTGGCTATTCTGCTTCGTTTCCACCGGTTACGCAGTATTATGAATGAAGAACAGCACAAGAAACCAATTCACTGATTACAGTAACAGAAATTTTCTTGTGATGGCAGCATTGAAGCCACCACACGAATCAACACCTACGCAGCAGTGGAAAAATAAATGGAGGGAAAAGGTACAGTACCGCCCAGAGGTAACATTACACTCGCGAGCAATTGACACTTGTGTAGCCAATTTTCGACATGCGATTTCATTGGCATGTGCTAACTAACTCACCACCTGTAGCCCCGACATGTGAGCTCCCTCAGGTGGCTGCTCCAGTAACTGCCTGCCTTCGCACGTGATGTATTCCAGTCGTGCGTTGTGTCCAGTCGTGGCCTGGATTTGAGCACTTGCGAGGGATTGTAACGTAACCTCTGGGCGGTACTGTATATCCATGATGCGTGCACCATATAACTGCTCTGCGGTTGAAGAAAAGGCACATCTTTGGCTGAAACAATGTCGAACATTGAAGAAAAAGCCAAACAATATTCACCAAATTCCTTGTCAAATCCATTAAATAGCACACACATATCAGTGCATTGTGAATCAGCATGTAGTATGATATAGACTTGTTTAAGAATCTGACCTATCAAATTGTCACAATGCAATGATGAATTATGAACAATTAGTTTCATGTAGTGTGTACAATAACAACACTGTATTCTTGTTACCATGGAAGCCAAGCAATTTTCTAATAGTACATATCACAGACTTTGTCAATGACAAAACCATCACACATAATACAATATCACTGTCCCTTAATCTGTACTAAGCAAAACATTACAGCTTATGTGGACACGACTTCCTTTGTTTACGGTTGTATTAGATGCTAAATGAATTAATACAAATGTGTTTGGAAACTTATAACTAAACATTTTCATTGATCAAATCATGAGTATAACTTGTGTAATAGTAAACATGTTACTGGATTGTCATGGACTTCCATAAGTTGACCCAATACATGGGAAGTTTTGATGGGGAATTTTTGTGGCAGGGGTCAATTTGTTCACACTTAAACTTTTGTATGGCTGTGCCCACTTAAAAGTGTTAAGCTGTTTACGAGGAGCTACCACATGCGTGCGTGAGATAGCTGTACATTGATCAGGGTTAGCATAGAAAAACCTTGTCGGCTCATTCTAACTATAATTTTTTTTATGAATTTGCTGTTAATGATAATGTACTTATTGTCAATTAACATCTTACATTGTGAGAATTTTTACAGGTTAGTACAACTAGTGTAAATATGGGACTTCAGTGTAAACTTCACACACACATGTGCATGTAGTGGAACCCATGCGATAACTAGACCAACAGGTCTCCTGGCTATTTTCTGTACTATGGAAGCATCAGGATTATGTAGGTGTTCTTAAGCATCCCACATTAACAGGTTGCAGCGTACCACCCAGGCGACATATGCAAGAAGCTAAATAATTTACAGTGTTGTATAGACTTCCTTAACTTATACAATTTTTTGATACAATTTATTCCTGAGGTTCTGAGGCTGGTATTGTGAACTGTACAGCTTCTCCTTTTAAAAAGTTAACCATAAAGTCACTGACAGGTCTCTGTCAGTACAACAAACATACTAGCTTTTATAAAATTATACATGAAATCTCCAAATACAAAAAGACACTGTAAAGTGCAGACACCATTATGTAACACACACCGAGCAGCTTATCAAACAAGTCACGTTCACCAGGTATACACACTACCATACGAATAAATTTACTGGCAATGTTCAGCGTTACACAAGAAATTATATAACTATATTCATTTCTCATGTCTCTAGGGCTTAGACCAAACACAATTGTATTGTTATACATAACAAAACAAATATGGCATGAAGCAATGAAAGAGAGATATACTTTCTATTATTCATGTAAAATCTGTATGCAATAGAAATTATGAGCACACATTTTTGATAGGATAGCTAGCTGATCATGCTTGAAACCAGATTAATTTTGTAGAGACAGATAGTCTGTAATTCAGCAGATTATAAACCACCACTGGCTGCTATATCAATCATACCAGTACTTCACCGCAAATTGAGACCACTTAACAACTAAGGAATAACAATTATTAAAAATCATACAACAATTACATACATATCCAAATGGCTATAACAGGAAGACGACTTTCTGTCTTACAGCCTCAAGCAGCTCTCATCAAAAAACATTGTTTACATATATAGTATAGCGGTGTAGTCCCTAAAATTAGCCAAACCATGCACTTTCCACGTTAACAGTACTCCACATGACACGTATATTTTGATATAGTGCCATCACAGATTTGACCTTTGTGGCCACTTTTGCACAGAAATTTGACCATTTCTGTCCTTTATCTCCCTGAGGCATTAATTAACATGGTACCAAAGTAAAGGTCTTGTTGAACAAAATAACTTGGTTTATATTTGAAGTTACTAGGTAGTTCCATTTTGAAGTTATGGTCACTTATATTATTGAGTTTAGGGTGTAAATCACGTACCTGTGGGGAGGTAATTTATCTCTAAATTCATGGGTAATATAAAATGATCATAACTTTGGAATGAAATCACCTATTAATTTCAAATAAAAAACTAAATTGTTTCATTCCGACAAAGCCAAGCACTTTATTACTTCTCAAGACCTTGACAATGAGTCAAGTACTTTCAATTAGACCACAGCAAGATGAAACACTTGAATGTCACTGGAAAGACTTCAGGCCATAAGGGTCTACGTAAGTCACGTACACATGTGTGTAATCTGTATGTGTACACATACGTATGTATGTAGCTATAGTGTGTATACATGTGCGTGTGGTATGTGTGTGTACGTTGTGTGTGTGTGTGTGTGTGTGTGTGTGTGTGTGTGTGTGTGTGTGTGTGTGTGTGTGTGTGTGTGTGTGTGTGTGTGTGTGTGTGTGTGTGTGTGTGTGTGTGTGTGAGTGTGTGTGTGTGTGTGTGAGTGTGTGCATGTGTGTGTGTGTGTGTGTGTGTGTGTGTGTGTGTGTGTGTGTGTGTGTGTGTGTGTGTGTGTGTGTGTGTGTGTGTGTGTGTGTGAGTGTGAGTGTGTGTGCGTGCAGTGTGTTGTGTGTGTGAGTGTATAGTGCATGTACAACACTTCCATACTACTGCATAGCAACCAGCGTACAAGAACCACACCACAAAAGATGACACCACAAAATCTTGACCAGTAATTGGATACAATTACAGTTTACCAATAAAACAATACAAATCACATTCTAACAGCAACAAGAACCATTATACATCACCCACACATCACGTACATCTTTGTCACTCAACTACAACGGAAGCCAGTTTAAATTAATACACAACTAAATACGTAGGTAATAGTAGCAGGAACATAGTTACGTAGGCTGTCTTCTTATGAATGTGGGATTCTGTCCAAGTCAGTAACTTTGCTTGTACTAAACTTAATAACGTTAATAAACTTAGAAAGAAACCACAACTTTACAAATACACGGTCCAACCATTGTAGTGCATCCTCTCTATAATGGACACTGGGACCAAGAATTTTTCTGTGGTAAAAGGTTTTCCTCTTCTGGTAAAACAAAACACAAGGCCAACACTGTTGGGACAAAAATCTTTGCCTTATTATGGAGGTATCTTCTATTGAATCCTTACTTTTGAGAGGTTCCTAAGGCCCTGGAAATAGTTTCTCCCTGAGTTTTCAGGCAGTGAAGATGGACAGATGTAATCTATTAATGCCAACAGGGAGGCAACACAAATGCACATATCTTGTAGGTTAGGATGAACACATTAACAAATCTTATCAAAGAAGTCCTGCTACCTTCATACTTGTGCACTACCTGTACACGTACAGATGATGACAATACAGTGTAGGTACGTACATGTATTAACAAGTGTTTGTCATGAACCCATGGTGATAGTATGCATAGCTTTGATACGTACTTCTAGAATTTTTACCTCTACACATGCACGCACACACAGTATATGTACGCATGTGCGTGTGTGTGTGCATGCGTGTGTGTGTATGTGCGTGCGTGTGTGTGCGCGTGCGTATGTGTGAGAGAGTCAATAGTTAGCACACAAACAACATGGTACACACATTATCATACACTATGACAGTCTTGGGTTCAATTACATCAGTATTTGTATTTAATTGCAATTAAATACAAATTTTGAGTAATTGTATTTGTAGTTTGGGAACTGGGTGTATTTGTATTTGTAATTAAATACTTTCCTAAATACTTACAATTACTTCTAATACTTTTGCTACAATAAGATGGTAAAATCAAATGAACCTTTAGTGTGAGATCAGCTATGCATAGCTTGTCGACACCTTTGGTCCACACTACTTTCAAGTGTATATTTCACTGGATACATAAGCAGTTACCTTTCCTTTGAAGTCGACTGTTGAAAGACTTTTTAGTATTGCAGGGAAAATATTTTGACCTGAGGGATGTAGACTAATGGATAAAAGATTTGAAGAACTGATGTTTATTAGATGCAATCATTATTATATACATACACCTCCTGTACATGCATAGAGGCTATGGTAGAGCTGGCATGTACCTAACAATTTAATCTCAATAGTAACAGTGTTAACAAAAATTAATAAGCGCAACTAGCATGTGTACAGCGTAGATACTAAATTAGAGAAATTAAAGTATTTGTATTTAAATATCGTCCTGACCAAAGTATTTGCAATTGTATTTGTATTTGGAAAATTTATAGTATTTGTATTTAAATACTATGCAATGTATTTGGACCCAAGTCTGCATTACGATAGTAGTGTATAGTAAAGGAGTAGGCGTGGCCCACAAAATCAAATCACCCAAAAAACAACCTCAGTTTTCCCTGATGACGATGAGGCAGTATTGGTTAGGTAAAACTAAGCCCAAACAAGCTTTCAGATCGACCCGAAACACTTTCAACAAGTTGCTACGGAATTTAAAAAATAATTTATTTAATGGAATTTTCTACTGACTGACTGACTGAGTAACTGACTAACTGATGCTTTCAGACAAGCATAACTCGATAACGGCTAACGCTACGGGCTTGATTTCTTCACTGTTCGACGTTGCTTCGGCCCGACAGGTGCCTTTTGGAATACCACAGTACGTGCAATGCCTTCTTCATGGACTTACCAGTGTCCACCTTTGTGTCCCATTCATCTTTGCTGACAGCGAAAAGTGTCAATTTAGCAATAGCACGTGATGGCTTCCCTTTGTAACAGAAATCGTCCGTATTTGTCATAGTAGCTATTTTGATAGCAGAGGCACTTTTCAAACAGTTCTTTGATTTGTACTGCTGTGTAACGGGTTGAACATAGCCGACAATGAAGCGTAATGGATACTTCACTTTTCAGACGATTATTATTGATATAACCCGGGGCGAGCAGCACAATTTCTTTCGGTATGCGTGGATTGCAGAGGTGCTTTTGAACAGTTTTATTCGAAATACTGCGTAACGGGTTGAACATAGCTGACAATGAAGCATAATGGATACTTCAATTTTTAGACGATAATTGAGGCACGCGGTGTCATTTCAGATGCGGTACTGCATGGGTTCACCAGTCATAATAATTATTTACAAAAAAAGTTAACAAACAAGTACACAGAAAAATTTGGAATTTTCAACTAGAGTAGGGACCATAACACATCGATAAAAAGTACTGAAACAAGCTGGAGTAGTGCACAATATTAAATCACAATAAGAAGTGTTATATTCCTACTGTGCTCAAGATACTGGATATGCACAGTAGGAATATAACACTTCTTATTGTTTTACTGTGATTGCACTACTCCAGCTTGTTTCAGTACTTTTTATCGATGTGTTATGGTCCCTACTCTAGTTGAAAATTTTTCTGTGTACTAGTGTATATAATGTCACCACCAGTGATAACACATTGCTACCGGTAAATTACAGTCACTTATTCTACCCAACCTGAAAAACCACAGATTTTCTTTTGACAAAGTGTCCACACATACACACCAACTGTATCATGTTACAAACACTCGAGATGCTCACACAAATGTAACCAAAATCACCTGCCCAGAAAAATGATGCTGTAATTCGGCCTATTAGGCTGTTCAAAGAGTATAAATTAACTACCAAGGAGATACGCTTGAAACATACTATAGCACAAGTTTCTCTCAGTTAATTGGCACTACTGTTGCAATCCTACAAGAACTCTCCATGGTTGTACATGCAAGGGAGTATAATTAAATCTCTGTCAGCACCAGATTCTTTTTGTTTAAGAAAAGAACAGCTTCCACTGGTCTAAGAATACTTTGAAGTTGAGAGAGAAGTTCGGTAAGTGTGTAGCCGCAGGTCTTGTATGTGTACTATCATCACGACTGGTGTAAGTCATTGTCTTGAAGCCAAATAGACGAAAGACCACACCAAGTCTAACAATTGGTGGCCTTGTGCCTTAACAGCAACAGAAGTTATATATGTTTTTCCTGTACGAGAAACACAAGACTTCTTTTGTGTTTTCTTATTATCATCTCCTCACCCATGTGTGGACATGCAAGAAAGTGTTTGGTTAGTGTGTGTGTGTGTGTGTGTGTGTGTGTGTGTGTGTGTGTGTGTGTGTGTGTGTGTGTGTGTGTACGTGTGTGCGCATGTGTGCATGCATGCATGTTTGTGTGCATGGTATTGTAGCTTCTGTGTTATCAACTAATTTTCTCGTAGCAATGGGAGATGCTCTGGATGGTCCTCTCAAAACAGATTTTGGAAACATCCTATCGAGTGTGGAAGCAGCACAGCGAAATGGTTGCTGGTAATTGCAAGATCTGGGTTTTGATGCTCAATAATTTCCAGTTGCTGCAAGAAATTCTCCAGTGTACCCAACTGTTTAAATTAAGGGTAACTAGAGAAGCAAATGCCAACTGTCCATGTATCACATCTCACATGTAATAGACTTCGGGTGTCCACACCTCCTGCAGAATACTAGTCCTGCCCCAGGAGGATTTGTAAGGTCTGACTATCATATCTGAGTAGTGCACAGGCGGCCTAGTGTTTCTGAGCTGGCATGATCGTGTATATAACATCCAAAGACTTTTTTACTTTGCTGTGTCTATGTACAAACGGATCTAACTTCTTGAGAATATAGACAACACTCTAATAGAACAGTCATGGCATTCATATCAGCTTTTATCTCCTATTAAACTACACACAAACTACACTAGTTGTCAGCATGTAATGTCTGTACTAAGGTGCATGATGCTTTTAGTATTACATGGCAATAGTACTAAAGTTAAGCGCGTTGCAACTTTACAAAGATACATGTTCAATTTTATGTGTTTTCAAACCCCATGAATACCACACACATACACACCACACCTGTACAGGCACAATGCACATCAGCTGTTGGTGGGTAAATGTTACAAACAAGAAATTCTAAGGTTCAAGATATGCATACAAGCCATACCATACATATGCACACAACTCAGCATACTAAGAATATACTAGAATATACTAGAATAGTTGTTCAAAGAATGTAGCACACTGGATACTCAAACACTCTATTATCATGTGGTGAAATAGTATATATTATGTAACAAATTGTTGACAGTTTTTTGTTGTAAGGGGAGGTCCTTAATGGTGCCATATTTCATTACACAATGGTATTTGGTGTCTTCTTCACATGTGTAAGTAAAATGGATGGAATCCTCGTAGACAGCTTAGTGACTCTTAGTTACAATTACTATCATGTGCGTTACTACTTTTTTTGGTCAGTTAAGGGATGGTATCCCAAGTGCGTACATTTGAATGCCTCGTGACATGGATAATTACATCAACTTATTTTTCTGTATTTTAATGGAGTCACATATGCATTCTGACTTCCTAAGAGTTTGCCAGTTCCTAGTGGGACAGTGAATGAAAAACAGATCCTTGCTCTAGAGTGCTATACAAGGTGATGCTACAAATACAAATACCCAGAAGAAACGACACATGTAAGGCACAATAAAGAGCAAAGCATCCAGGAATGGTTGTACAGCATATCAGTGCATAATACAGTGTCAGCATGCGTGCTTACATAATCGAGACACTTACCTTACATAATCGAGACACTTACACTTAGTTAATGTCCAAAAGTATCCCTTAGTACATAAACTGACCTGGAAAACACTTTTGGTCAAGTCTCAAGGAATTTAGTTCTAAGACTTATGTAAACCATTTTACTGTTACAAAACATTCAAGTACAGACAATAAACTGAACATGACGTGGTAAAGTACACACACTTGGAATGCCATTCCTCAATAATATGGTGGGTGAGTGAACTGACCAAAAAGGCAAGAGCGTAATTGCAACTAAATTGGTCATATGCTTGAAGTATCCAAGAGTCAGTAGGATGTCTACATGGCTTCAAGGATTTCATCCATTTTATTAACATATGTAAGAGTAGATATCAGATATCTTGTGTAGTGAATATGTTACTATTAAGGGCCTCTGTGTTGTGGCAAAACTTGTCAGTAATTTGTTATATCAGTGTACTATTTCACTAAGCGATAACAGAGTCTCCAGTGCATTACATAAGGTCTACACAGTTCCATTCTTTGAATAGCTGTTGTATTCTTTGTATGCCGAGTCATGTGCATACGTACGAACACTTAGGAGTTTTTTTAAGTTTAACAGTACAGAAACAAGGGAGGTTATGACTGAACTAGAGGAACTAGTACCTACATGTAAATCTTCAGGTGTAGGCGACCTCCTTTGTTTCACTACTTATGCCTATGATCCCTAAAATTTCTACTTTTTTCCCTTGTACATACATACATACATACCCTTTTTTTTTTTTTTTTTACTTTTTTGCAATGCGCACCACAACTATCAACTACTTAAAAGCAAAGCGGCCATTTTCAGCTATATCCAATACATGGCATTATAAACAAAGAGAACATTATGCCATCATGTGCTACCGTGAATCATAACCTTGTACTGTCAGCGAGAAGAAATGGTCTAACACTCATACCTTCTAATGAAGTAATTACACACGCAACATGCCTGCCTACACTTGATACTCTACCACCCTCTCCCCAAGGAAATGTAGTACATCAATGTGGATATGCTAGTTTTAACTGAACGTTGTAGCCAAGCAACAACTATCACTTGTCAGAATACAACATTCATAAAGAACCTGATCAAAATAAAGTCCAAGTAACTAGCAAAGTCCAAGTATTCAGTAAAATCCTTTTGAAGTATGTAGGTCAAATGCGTAACATTTCTAACATTACAGTCTTATTTGTGACTGTCTCTGGGAAAACCGGTCTTATCGCCCATTTAAAAGTATCGAGAAACGTCGGTTTTAAATATTCTGTGTGTTGTAGCTGGCCAATGGTGGTAGCTACGCATACCAAATTTTCACACGTTTCACAATTTCTTACCTTCCTGATCGTCCACTGAAGAAGTAGTCAACAGCTAAGTTTCCCGCCATTTTAGATAGTTTTTAAACCGAGGTTGTCTGCATCAGGCGAGCTCCAGAAGGGGTGGGAGGCGGGGGCCCTGGAAGGTGGGCAAGATGGTGTTCAAAAATTGAAAAGAGACGTGCTAGGATGAATTAGGCCAAGTTATAGGCCATTCAGGGCTCAGAACTGGCTAAAATGAAAGGAAATTTACAGCACAGGTCATTGTCCAACACCACAGAGCTATACAGCCACACACAGCCATCTCCTGGTCGGCCAGGGCTCCATCAAGACCCCAGACCACTCGTACGGCTCGCCACTGTGCTCTAGAAAAGCAGCCAGCAAAAGCAGACCACTTTACTCTGGTCGACTGTGGCAGTGAAACTTGATAGTGCATTCATTAAGCTTTGTGTTTGTGTGAAAAAATCAAACTTCCTGTCTTGGGCGATAAGAACGGTTTTCGTAGATCCAGTCACATTTAACCTGTACATTTGGCAACTAGAGCTGGCCAGCTTGCAGGCTCTTTCTTTAATTTTGATGTTCATATTTAGTACATGTCAATGAAGAAATGTAATTTCTACAAGTCCAATTTACTTTAGCAATACCTTTTGTAAATGCATTACATTCATTTTTAGAGCGTTATTCACTCAACGATGGGTTAGTAATTTGTGTGATTGTTTCCTTTGAACTAGGCGACCATTTGTATGGACATTCCTTAACAACGGGATAGTAAACAATGTACGAGAAATGTAACTTGAAAGGGGTAGCATACAAATTACAAATTATGCATATAAAAACAACCTTTATAGAGACACTTAGAAGTCTCTTTGATTCTCGCATACTTGATCTTTGATATATAATTGGTGCATGAAGCTGCCTAGGGATATCTGGAAGAGAAGCCACTCCGCTTAAGTACTGGCTGGTTCAATGCAAAGGGAATCCTAAATTCCATGCTGTGTAGCTCTTTAGGCACCTACCTACATTTGCAAGCTGTCTGGTGATCAACCCAGTCAGAGATTCCTGTTTTCAGCATTTAATGGAGTTACAGTGAAAAGATCCTACATTTATATACAGGCTACGTATATGATTCTTGTGGTACCTAGTGAGACAGTGC
This sequence comes from Dysidea avara, assembly GCF_963678975.1. Classification (NCBI taxonomy): domain Eukaryota; kingdom Metazoa; phylum Porifera; class Demospongiae; order Dictyoceratida; family Dysideidae; genus Dysidea; species Dysidea avara. Next base: position 39,054,293 of record NC_089275.1, on the reverse strand, counting down.
ATGGTAAAATAAAAGCAAAAAAACAGACCAATGCCCTCAGGGATTAGGAAAAGCTCACGTGAATTGGTAATGGAAATACTTATGAAGTGTTACTAAAATTTCTAAAGAAAAGGGTTCTGTACTTTTACCTCTTTGTTGGCATATTTCTGCTACGGACAATTGTTTGTATTTGTTTGATAACACCAAGAATTCGTCGAACTCTTGATAAAACGTGATGACCATTAGTTACAAATTGGAGACCGCCACATGTTGTCATTATGACGGTCTTGTTTCTTTGTAATGGCATTGCTTGGCTGTATGAAACTCACACAATCGTAAAGTACGAATAGAATAGAACTCAAATATGCACAATATCACCCATTGATTTTGTACATTATAACCATCGGGCCAAAGTAAAATATTTATGAACGTCATATAGAACACAGTGCTATACAGCTTGATCTAACTACATATATCTGGTTACACTACTGTAGTTATCTGAAAAGGCAGTAAATAATTCACTTTTCTGAAATGCCAATGACAGAAGTTGCAATAGTTTAATAAGCTCATGCACGAATCAGGACCTTACATCTTGAACACTTTGTATATGGTTTCTTAAGAGTGTGTGGCAGAAATAATGTAACAATACATTACTAATCACATCTACAGAGTGTACGTGCCTCCACTTGAATATGGTTTCTTTTACCAGACATTAAGTAACATTATGAGCTGAAATGACCAAAATGGCAAGTACGTAAATGATGGTAATTTGCTACTAAATTGAAGTGCTTAGGCAGAAGATCCAAGACTGAGGAGTCACCACGCTGTCTACTTGGCTTCAAAACATTTATTTATGTACATAATCAGATATCTTTGTGAAATGTGGTACTATCAAGGACCTACTGTTACAGCAAAGAGTTGTCAACAATTTGTTACATTGAGATAACATACCACATGATAGTAAAGTACTGACTCTACAGTGTACTACAGGTATGTGGGTCTTCACAGTTCTGTTCTTTGAACTGATATTGTATTTTCATATGTACTTATGCCTAGGAACCCTGAATTTCTACTGTCACTACCAATAGCAGCAGTGCAGTAGCAGTGTGTATTTTCCATGTAGCTGACAAGTACTTGAGAGTATGTCAACAATACGTGCCTTAATAAAAAGTCAGAGAAATTGATGCTTGCAAGCCATTAATGCACTTGAAGTAGTATGCACAACTGTAGCAGCGTGTGTTGTGTGTATATACATACTTATTGTTTTTCGTGTCTCTTTGAATGCAGTAGCACATGATGGCTACTTCATGATATGTATTCATTCTAAATATTCAATACTTCACTTCATGGTCACCTCATTAATAAGACCACTCGTTATAGTGACCATGTCAAATAGATTTTCATGATCTTGTCACAGTGGTTTGCTCAGCTTTAGAATATTGTTGGCTATAAGAGACAGGGTCATGTCCAGACATGTGGTGTGGGGGGCTTAACTTTTGTACATCACAGGTGAATCTGTAGTGGTGTTGAGTGGTAGTGATGGCTACATGTAAGTGATGGCTGGTACCGACCACTGCCAACCACTGTACAGTAGGTACATCCCTGTTTAAAGAGCTGCCCCCATTACTGTGCACGCGTGGTAATACAGGACAAAACAATAGTGAAGGTGAATTACAATTATTTCCAGCCATTTGTGCAGTCATGATGGAGTATCACAGAAAATGACAGACTCTCATTATGAGTACATGTGAAAGAGACAAGGATATTGGTAAACATTATCTGAACTATGTATCAAAATGTAATGATCACTGTACCCTGAGAATGTCAGGTAGGGCTGATTTTAGCAAGACAGGAAGTCACACCTACGTAACGCACACACATTTGATACGCTACCCCCCAGGCAATGTAGTACATTAATGTGGATATCCTAGTTTTAACTGAATGCTGTTGCCAAGCAACGACTGAGTTGTCAGTAAATGGCATTCACAAAGAACTGTCTTCAGAAAAAGCCCTCAGACATATTGTAAGTAACCAGAAAAAGTCCTTTGAAATACATAGGTCCTTAAAAAAAAGCAAGGAAACAGATTTGAGTCTGGCTTTCATCAAAAACTACATAAACTAACTGAATTTAGCTAGCTAGCTCACCAAAAGTAAATAATAATAATAATAGTAACTGAATAAAATTGATCTAGTAATGTTCATACTAAACCTGCACATTTACTTACAAGTCTAGTAAGGTATTTCCTACAGGAATTGTCCTGCCTTTCAGTAAAAAAATAAAATAAAAATACAGGACTATCTTGAAAACAAAACCATTGATAATACAATTCTTTCCAACACTTTTCTACAACGAAGAAATGTAAGGCCTATTTACTTTGGCAGTACTTTTCGTAAATACATATCATCCATTATTATTCGCTCAACAATGGGCTACAACACTGTAAAAGTAGTAATACTCAAATCAATTTGTGTAGTTCCGTTTCCTTCCCTTTGTACCAGGTACCATGGCGACCATTTGTATGGGGATTCCTTAACGACGGGATAGTAAACAATGTATGAGAAATGTAACTTGAAAGGGATAGCTATACCATACAAATTGCAAATTACGCATATAAAAAACAATCTTTATGGAGACACTTAGATGTCTCTTTGATTTTTGGAACCAGAAGCTTTGTTCTATGACATGAATGTGTGAAAGAGATACTTGATATTGCTATTAAATTATCATATGTGAAATTTAACACACTAAATGTGGCCCATGCCCTCGGGGTTAATGTTACATCATTGGGGCTTCAGGTGTTCGTGAACAAACTGAACCTAACAAGTCAAGTTGTGGGGAACTAAATGGGTGACATTACATAACACATTGCATTCTGTGTGTAATGGTAGTAATTGGTACTCAAGTTGTTATGTGTAAAGTACAACCCATCAAAAGAATACCAGACACCTTGATAACGGGGAGACTTATCCATGGTACCATTTGTATTGAAGTACACACATTTAGACCCCTGAAATCACTAATAAGGTACCACAGAACAGTCATAACAAATGATACGTATAAGCGCGCCCATAGCTCATTAGTTATGTCCTCGCATACAGCATAGATGTACATTTACACTATCTCCCAAGTTACCGTACTTTCAACTTTGGACCTATCAATCCAGGTTATCAAACTCGAGTCAGCCCTCGTTCACACTACTGCTTAACACATGAGCTTAGGATTGTGAGTGTAAAGTACAATGTATAACAAACCTTTCTTGGCGCAGAGTAAAACCGTACTGAACTAAACGGTTGGGTAGTTGTTTCGCCAAGAATACCAATGTCAGCAGAAGGGTAGGGAGTGTACTGAATGTACAGCACGTATTGTGGTACATCATAGCCCATGTTGTAGAAGCTTTAAGAGTTTAGAAAGTACTTTGCAATTTAAGTCCCCTAATACTGAACAGAAATGATATTTAACATTTAAATACATGCTTAATGGTCTCCCATAGGTTAAAGGCAGGTATAAAATCAGACCTCTAGACTGCTGTTGCCATTTGGTTAAGAGAAAAGAACAATACTTGTAGCAACAGTTACCTGACCATTTTCTCAACTCAAAAGCTTATACATTATGCTTTTACAAAATACTCTATTACAACAATCATGTATATCTACCTACTGTACACCTATACATGATTTGTACTAACATACCTCTCCCTGACGTGGACATGGAACAGAGAGGCATACTTACCATGACACATACACAAACACATATACATACTACATAGACACAAGAAGACATACATACATACATGCGGCCGATATAATTTCACAGTTGATTACTAGCTATAACCCCATTGCACTGTTATACAACAAGCTTAAGGAGTCTACAAAACTGGTAAACAACCCAGCTACACCGCCAAACTAGACCTTCACATTTCCACGATTGTGCAATCAAACATCAATACGCAAGTATGCATATTAGCTTTGTGGTACAATAAAGTATTGAGACATTCCAGTAATCAATATGTATCGTACATCACTAGTGCATTTGTGGTAAGATGGTAAGGAATTCTTGATAACATACACCTTTTGTACTCTAGAACCCTGATTATCTGTATCTTGATTAAACAAATCCTTGCCTATCTGAACAGTGTACTTCGTCAGTAGGTGTACATTCTATTAGAGCATGTGTATGTTCTATTAGAGTAATTGAGTGGAACCATGTGTACAAATGAATGGGTCTCATGGTGTAATGTATTTGACTCATGGACTGGACTCACAGACTGAGCTAGAAACAACCTCTTAATCTAGACATTTTCTTGTTATTGTAATGCTGGAGACACCACTATGGGGCTAAAACTGCTGGTACTGCTCTTCCCTCATGTCACACATGCCCTAAATTATTAGAATTTAGAATATTTGTAAAAAAATGTATGACTATACCATACAGGGTAAAAATTTAATGTGGGAAAATTTTGACGAATTTGGTGAATTGTTGCAATTCGTCAAATTTTTCCTCGTCAAAGCTCACATGACTGGTTAATTAGAATAATGAAGTCAGCACATTCGTCAAAATTTTCCTTGTAAATATTTGACAATAATGAATTCGTCAAAACCGTCGAATTATTACACTGTGCGGTAATAGCCTTGCAGGCTGGTACATGGCTAGATGAATTTGCCATAATTTATAGAAAATGCACACTTGCTGATGTGTGTAAACTTACTATTCAATATAGAATGGGTGTGTGGTGCCAGAACACTTTCTGGTTGCTTAAACACTAGTACTAAGTACAGGAATAAATCTATGCTACAACAATAGCCTCTATCACTTCTTGTACATACGACTGCACGTGTCTTGTAATTCTAATAAATATTCTAATTTTGCATGCGCAAACTTTGTGACGTAAGGAAGAGAAGTACTGTATCAACAGTTGTATAGTAGCTCGATGTTGGTGTCTCCAGCATTGCAACAGCTGGATAACATCTGAATAATTGTTAAGAGACTGTTTTCAACTCAGTCTGTGAGTCCAGCCCGCAAGTTATGTCTCACAAATTCACTTATCCAAATACTCCTTCATAATTGAACTTGTACACACAACAGGTGGTTTTTAAGCAACTCAAGCACAAATTGGAGCTCCTGGTAATACATACATATGTACATAGCATACTACATGCGTTCAACACTACACCATTATCGTGCTGTACATGATGACTTACCCAGTAGTGTCCAGATTAGCCTTCTTAGAGGGAGGACTGCCTAGCGCCATCTCTTCCATCTCAAGGTCAGACATAATGTTACTGGTTAGGTCGAGATCCAATGATGACGTCAGGTTACCAAGTGTGGTGGAAGATGATTGGCCACAACCATCGTCATTAGCAACAGCAGGGGATGCAGACAAATCAAAGCCCTTTGAATGTGACAGTATTATCTCAATAGTTTGAATGTTGTACATTACACTGGATAGGGTTTTCCTCATTGTCTCTAATGATTTCATTGAGTTGGTTACAAGGAAACTGTGTTGTGGTTGGTTGAGAGATAAACTGAAGTAGGACTGCATTTGTTGCAAAGATGTCAATAGTGTAGTCGATTGTTGTACAGAGTCCTTTAGTCGGTCCATTATCAAGTCTTGCTGCCTACTCTTGTCCCCCATTACAGCCACAACAGCCTCTTCAGGAGAACTACTCGTAGCAGTCACTGGTATAGGAGCAGCCATTACTCAACTATGTGAAAACATTGGGTTCAAGGGTAAAAACAAAAACAATCGCTAACGGCAAAAGCCATACAAAAATAGTTTGAATAACGGGTTGCATTTTAATGCAATAGTATAAGTGGAGTAGCTAGAAAAAAAATGCAACATACAGATGGACAATTTATGCTTACATCATGCATGCACAATGCTCAGCTTTTAGACAAACTTTCTTGAGAATTCATTGGCAGATATAATGTCATATAAAGCTTTCAAAGTGAACAAAAATTTTTAAATTTTGAGAAGTTGTGGACTTCTTGGTTTTAAAAGTTACCTGGTCACTACTGGGCTGTCCAGGCAATGGCTATAAGTGTAGAATATCCTATTGAGAAACTTAGTTGACACACATGGGGAGGTGTACTTTCATAACACTTTGAATATGGAATGGGTGAATGTGATACTTCTTAGGATCAATTTCCGATAGAAACAGGCCTGACCAATTTCGAGTCATTTTGGCTGGACAAGCTTACTGTATATACTATTCAATGAGGGGAGCTGCTAATAACTTTTATACAGCAGAACCTGTCTTAAGGTTACTTGTTTCTCATCCACAAAATTTTGGATTCCATGCAGGCGTGGGGTCGTTTTTCATTGTTCAAGAAAATGCTCCAAATCACCTTTTCCGAGGTGCAAGAAATGTTGTTGTGCTGTGAAATGACATTAGCATCAAAATGAAATTGAGGCGGTGGGATAAAAAGTTACAGTATGTAGGTGGGGATGAGTAACAATGAATCAAGTTTACCTGGCATAACGGTTATATGTATAGAAAGCCACCTCTCTAAAAAGACCACTTGCAAATTCCCCGGGAAAAAACAACTTATAAATTCACCAGCTGAGCTATTTATAAAGAACCTGTCTAAAGCAACCACCTGCCTATTAAAGCCAAAAAAAAATCTTGGTCGTCTATGACAAGTTCCACTGTGTTCTCAAGCAGCCTTCGTCAATATTCATATTTCACGTGTGCGTGTCAGATATCGTTGACACAAACAGTGGTTAGAAGTTGCATTCGGTATTCAAACGAGCATTTTATTTCAACAAGAAACGCACCCACCCCATCCCCAGTCCACTTTCTCTAAACACGTGAAACACATCTGATGCTGATTCGACACCACCGTCAACACACGACACGCACACGGGGTTTAATTCGCATCCATTTCATTCGACTACCCGCGACCACCTTTGTAATTACAAGAGGGTGAAGATCAAAACGAAACAGCACAAATGTGGTTATGGTACTCACAAAAATCCCTTTAGAACACAGCGAAATTCTTTTCGTAGCTTCTTCCCCGAAAAATATCGATCACGTGACCCAAAACCCAATTATACAACGAAAAAATTTTATATCTAAAAATCACGTGATACTAAACACACCATTGTGGCATTGTATGAACAAAAAGATATGCATTCAAAAGTCAGCTTTCAGTTTCAAGTAAACAATGTCCCAATTACTTCTTTAGTGACAGCAATAGATCAATGTAAGCATTAGTGATCAAATCAGATTCTGACACATTCAACTTCTTCATGAGATCTTCAGCTATCGCTTGTCCATCTTGTTCAGTCTGGCTGTCCTCCAGCATCACCTAAAAGTAAAAATCAAACAGTAACATCACAGCACTAGAACAGCAGATTGGAAAGTTAAGGATTATTATACCGTAAATCAGGAAAATTTTGGCATAGAATTTTTTTTTTTGTCTAATCGTCGTTTTAATTTTATTAATACAGCCAGCGACAAATTTTTTTGAAACACTGTCTAACCTGATAGCCCATGGGGAATCCTTTTCTAAAACATACTAACCATGTGACATTAGGCACGCTACTTTACTGCACAGCAATGACGTTGTTACATTCACATATTAGAGGAGTGTAGTTTGGATATCTATTTATAGGACCGTGTTAGCAAAAAAACCTGCACAATTTCCATACCAATTATGGTGAGTAGTTTTACAGTACAAAGACTAAAGATATAGATTTGTATTATTGCGACTATACTGAAAATAAACTACACACATAGGCACTTAAAACTTGCAGCCATAACTTTCATTTGCGTTTGTATACAGAGCTTACATGAATTAGAAAATACACAAAAGTCAGGTTTTTGACTTACACAACAAAATTTTAATGAAGAAATAACAATAGATCTTGTTTATATATATCACACTGTAAATGAATGCAAGCAACACGCCTATCCCACCCATGTACTTGGGACTACAGGAACGAAACAACATTTGAATTCTCCACGAACAGATCATGTATATGTAGGTTGAATAAGAGATTTGCTTTCTTGAGCAATAGAGCTGTGAAAATGGACAGTATATCACAACCGGGTACTATGCTTGTGCAAACTACATGGGTTTTACTGAGATTGTCACATCATATAACACACCTCTAGTTCTAAGAAGTGACCAAGTCCTTCAACCTCATCAATATGGACCCTGGTCTGTCCTACCAGGTATAACATCCTGTGCTTCTTCACTATACCTGTAGTACAAAGAACAACACACTTTATGACACCAAAACTCAAACTTGTAAATCAGAGGCAGGGCTGTCACTATAAGACTCCTGTTTCTCTCTATATCTGTTTCAACAGGCAACTACCATATTTACCAGCACCTGTAATAGTTATCACAGAAACCATGCAAAGGAGGTGTTTTAATCAAGTCAGTATTTTTTTATGAGAGGAGCCAAGTTGATAAAGGTATTGAAGAACAAAGTCAGTCACTCAAGAATCCATATAAATACACAGGACTTCACTGCTGCACAATTCCACAGTAGCTGTTCTTAAATAGTATCCCATCCTTTGCATAGTAGCCGCATGCCTTTCCTTGCTGAAATCTATGGGCATTGGTGGGTCAAGATATTAAGAGCAGAACTGTCTCAAGACACTCTGCAATGATTAATTAAATATTTTACCTTCTCAATTTAGTTCCCTTAAATCTAAATGGCTACAGTGTTTAGATTTGGTATATCAGAATACATTAGATTGGTTCAAAGTTAGAAAATCAGCTATGCTCTACAAATTTGTAGAACAAAAGGGCAACTTGCACTATAGCATATTGTAAGAAAACACAACACTTACCTACTACACCAAGTGCTCTTGTAAGAGTTGTCTTCAAACTCTCTCCATCCTGTAACAAAGAGGGAACAGTCAACCATGAATTTCTGTCAAAATGTCACAAATAATTACTAAACACTACACCGACACTGCCTGCATACACACAGCGGGTCAGCCAAGCTGCTTTATATAGAGAAAATTACTACAAAGCAATAATGACCTGATCAAAGCACATGTAGTTCTGCCAAGAGTGAACTTATTATTCTTATTAATGCACACCAAACTAACCTCAACAAGTGCAATACAGAAATCAGACAGTTTAGGTCCTTCCTTATCAGGGCGATTGTACTGGATCAGTTTCGCCTTAGAGTTGGACTCGATTCTCAACTAAACGAAAAAACAAGATATTAAATTATTTACAAGCAGCTGTAACAACAAATTATCACCCACTCTGCACCTGAAATAACCAACCAAAAATTTTTAGAGGGCGCCGCTAAACAGCGAGCATACAAAGATTTGTGGAAGACTTCACCACGTAGCGTACCTTGAGCCTTCCTTGAGGAACGGTGAAAAACGTGTCCTCTTGCACCAACAAACTTCCTGAAAATTGAATTAGATAATTGCGCATGCGTTTATTTGCCACGTGGACGTGACTTAAATATGAGATTTACCCTCTTTTCCACTGAGAGTTTTGGCCACTTCTGAAGATTTAGTTGGGTTGGGCAGCTTGGCCTTGATTTCAACGTTTCGAGGCATTGCAGAAAAGCGTCGCAGTAAGAAATGACAGCCTGGCTTAACCACGTGAGCAAATCTTGATTTAATGCTCATTACAATTGCACGCATGCGCTAACTTTGTGGTAGCGGGAAATCTTGAGTTTCTGGGCGGCATTTTTCAACCGTACAAACTTGAAGGGGACCAGTGTAGCGATATGTTGGGATCAGTGAGCCGTCAAGTTGAAGAGGATGATAATACGCGATTGTCTATTTTGCGAGGACCGCAGTTGGCTCAAGTTCCGAGACGAAAAGCAACCACGACTCCTTCTATAAGGGTACGTGTGTATGTTGTGTGCTTGTGTGCTTTTGCTTCAGTGTCAGTAAGTGGATGAATTTTGAAAAGGCATTGCTGCAGTATATTATGTGGGGTGATTGTGGAACTTTGGGTTCTGCAACCTCTCTCCGTGAGACCTAGACACTCCTCCTGTGGCCTTGCCCCAGGAGGATTTGCCTGCACAAGGCTCAAGTGCCACAGACATCCCACTGCTGGTTCGCTGCTGTGCTTTGCACGACTGCCGTAGGCTTTTTGTGTGTGTGTGCTACTACGAATGATAATAATAGTATCAAGGGTCAGTGCTAGTGCTGTGGCTGTACTAATCATTCACTTTGTAATTAAGTTTTCGCCACTTACATTTATGTAGGTTTGAATTTAGCCTGGTCTGCTGGCTGGTACTTTTAAAATATTGGCGTAGGTAATGGCACAGCTAGGTCCTCTCAGAATAAACAATTCTCATATACACTTGCTAGCTGCCGTTCATGGTTATTGTTACAGATAGCAGTGGAGGGGAACATAGCCAGTGGTAAATCTACTTTGCTAAGGATGTTTGCCAAGCAATACTCTGCCAAGGTTAGTAGAGGATGTTTGATTCAACTAGTATAAAGTTTTGACTGGTCCCTTTTGTTGGCCTTTTGTGATGGACCCTAAAGGGATGATGACTATTCCATTTGTGCATGTCCTCCTTCATCAGATTTGTAGGGTGAACTGCTTTGTAGCTTGTGTTTCTTTGAGGGAAGCCCATCTGTAATGTCCAGTTTCCAGTAAGACTTTAAAAATTATATAGAAGTACTATACTGAGTAATATTTAAAGATGTTACGCAGATAATCGTGTTTTATGTCCGAGATTGTCCATACTAAAACTGTATGGGAATTTAACGCCTCATAACTCGGTTCTTATCTCATCAAAATGCTTTTTTTAATGACCAGTTATCAGTGTCGAAAAGTCTCCACAGAAATGCTAAGTGTTTTGCCAGGTATCTGAGCTATTAACAATAGATGGTAGATGAGGTGAACGTGAACACTACCATAATTTCTTTCATGAATCATGCAGTATAAAATTCCCCACACCAAAATATTTGCAGATTTGTGTTTACTATTTCAATTCTAGCAATTTAACCATCTTGATTAAAGCTTTCATGATTTTGGTCTAGCACATGAAAATGCTTTAATGTGAATGTATCCAGATCTGTATATGCTATATTCCTTTTTAATGTTGCTGCTATTAATGTTACAACTGCTTTTGTCTTGTAGGAACTTGCTGAACCAGTCAAGAAATGGCAGAACTTGGGTGGTGAAAATGTTCTGGTAAGCGTGTACTTTTACTTCACAATACTTGACCAGTTTCAGTAGTATACTAAATATTTTGTGGCAAATGTGTTTGTGTATACCAACTACATTTGTAACTGGATGATGTGTGGATATTCAAGTTAGGACACAAATATCGCTTAGTTAATGCCCTGAAGTATTTCTTACTTCACAAACTGACTCAACAATAGATTGGTAGTACCAATCAACCCATTGTGATGTGTGGTTGTCATTGTTCAGGATCGGATGTACCAAGATCCTAAACGTTGGAGTTATCTCTTCCAATCCTATGTGTTACTGACCATGATGGAAGTGCATAATGCTCAAGTGGTATGTGTTTGTGTATGTGTACACATGCGTTATATGTGCATGTGCACTTGTAGTGCGTGCGTGTGTGGCTGTGCATGCTGCACACGTTACAGTAGTTTTACTATTAATCACAGGACTCACGATTGTCAGTGATGGAGAGGAGCGTGTACAGTGCTAGACATTGTTTTGTGGAGAACCTGCATGTCAAGTGAGTACCTCAGTGTTGTACTATGGCACACTGCATATCTTAATAACATGGTCAGTGGAATGTAATGAAGACACTTGCATATTCCTCTTGTCTGCTGTTATTACAAACTAACCTAAAGGACGCTTTGTTGAGTTGAATTGCTACTTGACACCTCAACCTTTAAAGCCATATAAAACTTTACAATGTTAGGCTCACAGGTCTGTAGTGGGATAACACTTGTTGGTACAGGTGTGCAGATATTAAGTGGTTGAATTGTAGTCATAAGCTGTATAGCTGGAAACAAATTCGCTGGCAGTTCAACACTTTGTAACATTGACTTACCGTTTTCAAAGATCAAGGTTTGTATTGGAATCATGTAAACTACCTCAAATTTTCCAGCAGTACAGCATGTGGCATCTATTATGTTTGTTACCATACTAACTGATCACTATAGCAACCTGATGGATGACATGGAGTACAGTTGTTACCTTCAATGGTTTGATTACCTCATCACCAATAACAAACCTCAACTGGATTTAATTGGTTAGTTTAGTGATTGTGTACATACATATGTGTTTGTAGTGTCTCAGTATATCAACACAATGGATGTCGGAATCTTGGAGACAACTTAGTGTTCAAAACGCTGTTGGAAGTTAGCTTAACATAGGGGCAGAATTTTTTTTGAAAGGAGGTTTCCATTGTAACTGGTTGACTGTTCTATTAGAATAGTTAGTGTAACCTGACTACTTCATAAGAGTTTCATACAGTAGTATTCATGTGATTCATTCTTTAGCTGAGATGTAGTGACTTGAAGTCTCACTATCCTAATACATAAGTAGTGTATATAATCCATAGGTTTCTTAAAACAACCCCAGGGTATTTCCCTTGCACATGTAGCCGTGTATGGCTGTTAAGCAGCTAGTACTTGTGAGTAGTTTGGTATTAGTATTACTGAACATCCTGGTGCTAAATTTACATGGTTGTAGACCTATTAGAACAAATACACAGAAAAATTTGGAATTTTCAACTAGAGTAGGGACCATAACACATCAATAAAAAGTACTGAAAACAAGCTGGAGTAGTGCATGATAGTAAAACGATAAGAAGTGTTATATCCCTACTGTGCATTTCCATTATGGTATCTTGAGCACAGTAGGGATATAACACTTCTTATTGCTTTACTATGAATTAATATCGTGCACTACTCCAGCTTGTTTCAGTACTTTTTATCGATGTGTTATGGTCCCTACTGTAGTTGAAAATTCCAAATTTTTCTGTGTACTTGTTTGTTAACTTTTTTTGTAAATTATAATTATGACTGGTGAACCCACGCATACCGCATCTAAAATGGTACCGTGCGCCCCAGTTATCGTCTGAAAAGTGAAGTATCCATTATGCTTCGTTGTCAGCTATGTTCAACCCGTTATGCAGCATTTTGAATCAAGAACTGTTTGAAAAGCACCTCTGCAATCCACGCATACCGAAAGAAAGAAATGGTGCCGCGTGCCCCAGTTATATCAATTATTGTCTGAAAAGTGAAGTATCCATTACGCTTCGTTGTCGGCTATGTTCAACTGTTGCACAGCAGTATGAATCAAGTAGTGTTGCACTGATATGAGATTTTGCCGATATTCCGATAATCGATATTGAATAATGTTTTCAAGCCAATAAATGTAGCCGATCTGATATAGCACAGCATGTCTATTTTGTAGCAATTTATACTAGAAATTTGATTGTAAAGGACCAATTTAGCTTGTTTATAGTGGCAATATTGCTACAACAGCTGACAGTACACTGAAGTAATAAATAAATAAATACAGGAAAATGTAACTCAATACATTTGTAAACATAATTTAGTGTCTTTCTAAACAAATACATATATCTGTATCTGCTGCTGTTTTCATTGTGGTGCCGATCCAATACCGATATACGAAAAACACAGCCGATATATGGTTTTTCTGATAACTGATCCGATTATCGGTGCAACACTAGAATCAAGAACTGTTTGAAAAGCACCTCTGATATCAAAATAGCCACTATGACATATATGGACGATTTCCGTTACGAAGGGAAGCCATCACGTGCTATCGCCAAATCGACACTTTTCGCTGTCAGCAAAGATGAATGGGATACAAAGGGGAACACTGTTAAGTCCATGAAGAATGCATTGTATGTACTGCGGTATGCCAAAAGGCACCTGTCGGGCTGAAGCAACGTCAAACAGTGAAAAAATCAAGCCCGTAGCCTTAGCCGTTATCGAGTTACGCTTGTCTGAAGGCATCAGTTTACTTACTCAGTCAGTAGAAAATTCCATTAAATAAATTATTTTTAAAATTCCGTAGCAGCTTGTTGAAAGCATTTCAGGTTGATCTGAAAGCTTGTTTGGGCTTAGTTTCACCTAACCAATACTGCCTGATCGTTGTTAAGGAAAATTGAGGCTGTTTTTTTGAGTGATATTATTTCGTGGGCCACGCCTATTCCTTTGTGGTCCCTACTATACACTCAATAAAAACATTGCCACTATTATAACATCACCACTGTTTACCCCCTACCACACAAGCTATATCACCACCTTGATCTATATAACCACAGTCTTGACATATTTCTTGGTAGGTGTCACACAGTTTCGTCTGAATCCTTCATAACTGCCATTGCATTTCGATTTACAACATTGTGTAATCCCCTATCAGTTCCCTGAGCACTGCAATCCATATTTCGTTATAAACATGGTAGTCACAAATGCAACAGCTTTTGTGGAACACTAAGGCCACTTTTCAACGAATTTCCCAATGTCCTCTTTGCTTGTCTCTAGTGGTGAGCGTCTAAAAGGATAATAAATAGCTGCGAGATTTAATTTGTGCTACAACAGGAAATTTTGTGATGTAATTTTTTTGCTTGCAGCATTTAAAGCTTGTGGCAAAAACCAGCTATACAATATGTATTCTGTACATCGATTACTTACACAATCAAATGTTGTATGTTCTATTAGAGTAGTGAGTTTCAGGGTATTGCATATCAAAAGGTATTGTCCATTTAGTTGCTTTGGCTGTTGATTTTGTCCTATTGGTTGTTGCTTTGGTATTAGAACTTGTCATAACTACATTGCATTCAAGAAACCGTCTTCTCTTAGATGAATCATTTTTGCTATGGAGAGGCTTGAGACACTAGTTGCCATTAGCTGTATTAAATATATACCCACTACAAAATACCTACTACCTAGCTACAGTTGTGTGTGTTGCTGAACAAACTGCAGAAGAATTATCATCCTTAATAAGAATTTTTATTTCACTTGTAATCTTGTTTTCTCCAGCTGCCTATCTTGTTACTGGTACCAAACGAAGATGAATTCAATTACCAAAAGTGATGAAATCGTTTACCAACATTCAAGTGTATATTAAGCATGATATTTAATATTACTTTTGACCAATTAATGACAGTAATGGACTTTTTAAGTGCCCTTACTAATTAAGTTGGTTGGCATTTACACTTTTAACCTTGTGTGAAATACTTTATTGTCAGTCAGGTGAAATTTTGGTTTGTTTATGAGTGAGTGCGAGGTTGTGGATAATTGTTGACGAGGTTGTGGATAATGTGTGGTTAATTGCTGACGTTTGTATCCGGTTGGTAGGTGGTGCATGACACGTGGCAACTATGAATAATGTTGGACGGTAAAAATATTTTATAGATTGTGCAGTGTAAGGAACTGTGGTTCACGTACGTGTTGTAGGAGGAATGGTATAGCACGCACCCTCACACACACAACACACATGCAATTATTGTTGTTGTTTTACTGTTCATAGTATACCTGAGGACATCCCCTGAGGTGTGTATGCAGCGACTAAAGCTCCGTGGGCGTCAAGAGGAGGAACCCGTCACCATGGTAATTACTAATATTGTATTATCATCACACACACATACATATGTACTACCAGAACACCTGAAGCAGTTAAGCTCAAGCACTGTTGCAACAATTTTTACTTTTCTGAGAGGTACTGTATATAATAAAAAATTAGTAAAGAATGCCTGTAGCAGGATAGGTTATTCATGGCCATTACTCTATGGCAACTAACTAGTTACCTTATATGGTAGTATACAGTGTGCCTGTCATCATCCCCTTGATGTGTAATGTAACAATTCACAGGTGCACTTCCACAACTAATATATGGAATGGGTGATCTGGTAATATTATTCTGCTACTTCATAAATTTTGTTTGAATTTACTTTTTAAAACATAATTCATCATTGGTGAACTCCTATTTAAATTCGTATTTAAATAAAAAATAACATCATAAATATAAGGCTATAATTGCACGACAAAACATGTACCCTCGTATACTTATTGCTAGTAAGTGCGGTAGCTTTTTTTTTTGCTCATTTTTTGTCTATATTCCATCCATTACACAGCATTCAATGTAGAGAACAATTGGGAAGTTTTGCTATCTGCTTACTTTGACAGTCAGGTGTGGTGATGAAATTGTTGTTATACGTATTTCTTATGTGATAAACAGCTTACAAAGCCAGTAATGTATTTGACATTGAATGGGAGTGCTAATGATACATGTGTCGGTATGCTAAGTGCTGTCCAACATTTTAAAAGCCTGTAGCGTTAGCCATCACTGAGTTAAACTTATATGAAGGTGAAGGCACCAGTTAGTTTGTTAGTCTATCAGGAGAATATTCCATTGAAGTGGAAACTCTATGGCAATGTTTTAGAGTCGCTTCGGCCCAACAGGTGCCTTTTGGCATACCACAGTACGTACAATACATTCTTCATGGACTTACCAGTGTCCTCCTTTGTGTCCCATTCATCTTTGCTGACAGCAAAGGGTGTCGATTTTGCGGTAGCACATGATGGCTTCCCTGGGAATCGTCCGTATTTTTCGTAGTGGTTATTTTGATTGCAGTGGTGCTTTTCAAACAGTTCTTGATTCGTACTGCTGTGTAACAGGTTGAACATAGAAGCGTAATGGATACTTCACTTTTCTGGCAATAATTAATATAATTGGGGTGCGCGGCACGATTTCTTTCTTTTGGTATGCGTGGATTGTGGAGGTGCTTTTCGAACAGTTCTTGATTCGAAATACTGTGTAACGGGTTGAACATAGCTGACAATGAAGCGTAATGGATACTTCACTTTTCAGGTGACAATTGATATAGCTGGGGCGTGCGGTGCCATTTCAGATGCGGTATGCGTGGGTTCACCAGTCATAATTACGAAAAAAAGTTAACAAACAAGTACATGAAAAAATTTGGAATTTTCAACTAGAATAGGGACCATAGCACATCGATAAAAAGTACTGAAACAAGTTGGAGTAGTTCATGATATTAAATCACCGTAAAACAATAAGAAGTGTTATATCCCTACTGTGCTTTCCATTATGGTACCTTGAGCACAGTAGGGATATAACACTTATAGTTTTACTGTGATTTAATATCATGGACTACTCCAACTTGTTTCAGTACTTTTTATCGATGTGCTATGGTCCCTACTCTAGTTGAAAATTCCAATTTTTTTCGTGTACTTGTAGTATGTCACAAAACTAGTATGCTTTTACAAGCTGGAGAAATCACAAAGGCTTCATTTGTGATGGCTAAGTTGATGAAGTGGATACACTGGCATTGGTGTTGAAAAAGCTATTCATCATCACTAACACTAGTTGTATGAAGGTAAGTTACTAGGGTTGGAGGGTGCAAGCCAACCCTAATTAAGGTGTATGTTCTATTAGAGTATTTCAACAGAGCTCTATGTAAATATATGGGCTTCAGTTATCTGACTAATTCACTTATCTGAACACTTTTACCATTGCCTGAGACTGAAGGGTCAACTGTATGTGACGGGGAACAAGCATATGTTCATGTACGAAGGGCAACATAAATTATTTAACTGGCTTGTGGGACAGTAGCCACAAACATATCCTTATTACTGTGTTTATCATAATAATAAGTACTAGGAATTTTAAGTTTGACCGGATCTGCAAGAATCCCACATGATAGCGCAAGCCTAATTTTACAGTAACACAGTGGGGTGAAATCTTTATGAAACATAAAAAAATCGATAAGTTTTTGAGCTCTTGTTTCAGGAAGGTGCTAATAGTAAAAGCCTTGGTAGTATTGTGTTCCCCAAAGCAAGAGGAGTTTGTTTCATGTTAGTACTCCCAAGGAGATGGGAGATATGCATGTTAGTCTGCTTCACATTGGACGAGCAGTTTACTGATGTTTTTTCCTCGCGTTTTTACCTTTGCCCTGGTCGCAGGAAGAAGACCACTTGCCCAGCAATGGATTCGCCAGTGCATGGAGAATGTGATGATATAAGTTTCATCTCCTTAGAGGACTGCATTCGTAAGTTATGACTTTAATTAAGCGATTGTAGTTTATTTTCCGTATTGTCACTGTACAAATTGATCTTTTTGTTGTTACCACTTTGTAGTGCTGTAACTTCAAAAGTTCTTAACTTCTAGAGCTGAAACTTTGACTGATCATTCCTTTGGCTATCCCCAGGCTACATAAAGAAAATGTAATAAAATGGAATTCAAACTATGTGCTAACATGTGAGGTTCTTGCAGATCCAGTCACGTATTTGTTAACCAGTGTTGACTTGAGTGCTAATTACTTACAATGTGGGTGTCAACTAACATTAAGAGTGCTCTCATTCTATCCAGTGTGATTTAACATTTTAAAAATGATCTCACTTTGATGGAAGCTCAAGGTGCCTAATGTTTATATAGGAGTTGCAGTTTAATGGTTTGAAAAGTGTCTTGTGCTGCCCAAGAACTCGACATGCCATACCATACCAGTATGTTGTTAACAAGAACAACAGTAGTATGATTTTTAAAAGACTATGATTTTGTTTCATAATAAGTGCACTTGCTATACTTAGCTCTGTGTTTGCCAGATTGTGTTTTATGATAAGCTAGTGTTTATAAGTAATAGTTGTAAGGGCTTTGCCTGATATGTATGCCCGACTGCCCGAGGGCTGCAGGGCAGAGGGCATACATATCAGGCAAAGCCCGAATGCCCATGTTACAGCTAATATGTAACACTTATTAGGCTGATAGCCTGTACAGGGCGATCAATCACCCAAGCCAATACGAGTGCAGCCACTGGATGTATTATACATGCATACCTAAAATTTTTCATTATGGGCTAGCAGCTAGTACGTTCTGGTTATGTTCAGTTATGATAAACGGACATATCCTAGAGATATCACGGAGAATTTCCGTTACGCGAGTTTAATGTTTTAATCAGTACTATTGAATTGTTTATGGAAAAACTACGCAGTTCACTAAAGGCCTAGACAGGTAAGCTTGCTTGTAGAGTGGTTACTCTGTGCAGAGTAGTAGCTTCGTTATGGGGGTGTGTCTGTTCCGAAAATGTGTGGAAACAATCGATGAATAAGCTATCACTTTAGCCCAGTGTTTTTCAACTCGTAGGATGGGGAGGATACCCAAACGCTCTCCGTCTGAGTGGTTTTCATAGCGAAATCCAAGTCGTGCATCCTAATCAATTGAGTAATCAATTGAGTATTGATTGATCCTCACAATCGATTTCAGCATCAATGTCTATATAATCACTGCCCAGTTGTAGATCATATGTAGCCCGGGCAGCTCCTTTGATCTGAGGTGTGAAAGTGTTACATGTAGCTAATACTAGCTATATACACCAAACTATGATGTCTCATTATTACTGGCCAGACGGCAATTGCCGATGCACCCAGGGGGCGATTTATACCCCCAAAGACTACAATTTTATCTTTCTTTGTACCACATTGTAGTGCTGTAAGCTTGAAAGTTCTTGGCTTCTAAAGCTGACATTTTGGCTGACCATATCTACATAAAGAAAATGTAATAAAATGGCATTCGAAAAATGTGCTAATGTGGGGTTCTTACAGATCTGGTCACGTATTTATTAACCAATGTTTGTTGTTTGTGGGCTAATTCGAAAAATGTGCTAACGTGGGGTTCTTGCAGATTTGGTCATGTATTTATTAACCAGTGTTTGTTGTTTGTGGACTAGGGAGTTACCAGAGTCATGCCTGCCTCACACATATGTAGGGTTTCCAATGTAAAAAATCGACATCTTCAAAATAATTTGCTAACTGCTGTTACATGTTGGACTAACTCTCACTTGAATACAGCAGCAGTGGCGATAAATTTCATTGCCTTTTTGGGATAGAAATCGATCGAAATATCTGCAAGCTCTGAGATTATGAGCTGTAACTCTCGGTATCCTTGATCCTCTTATCACAATACTGGAATTCAACCTCTCTCTGTTCACGTAAAAACATTAGTTTGATTCGTGAGGTAGGTTTCCTGTCACTGCATCATTTGAGCACGATTTTAGCTCCAAAAACAAGTTTTCATCTACGGACACCAAACGAATGATAACCCAAACTTCCTCACACCACAGTAGTAATCATCCATCGACAAAGAATCCACATACGAAGTTTGAACATCTCTAACCATCTAGGTGAGCACGATATAGGGTGAAATTTGCTGAAAATCTCACCCGGACTACATAACTTGCCCACTCAACTGCTTAAACAACAGAAAGATCCATAAAGTGCAGCTAGAAACAAGGTTATTGTTGTCAGGAACTGTAAAATAAATTAAGTGGCGCTAAGGCAATTACAATTAAGCTCAGGTGATTTCCACCATAATCGTGATTTGAACACTTGATTCTTGTGCAGTGCTACAACAACATCTATACACTGTGATTTTATCCATCAATACAAAGATAGGCAGAATGTAGGCAATGTATCATTACTGACCACACCCAAGCTGAGTCACATGACCCTGATTGGAGGATAGGCTAAGTGCTTTTGTAACCGATAGCCTTGCTATTAGTTATACTTTATGAATCATACAGTTGTTTTACTTGTTTTTAAGCAGTTGAGTGGACAAGTTATGTAGCCAAGGTGTGATTTCCTGCGAGTTTTGTCACAGATCAAGCTCACACAGATGGTTAGAGATATTCAAACTTAACCATATTTGTATGTGACTTCTTTGTTGATGGATGATTACTACTGTGGTGTGAGGAAGTTTTGGCTAGCATGTGTTTTGGTGTCTGTAGATGAAAATCTGTTTTTGGAGCCCAAATTGTGCTCAGCGACAGGAAACCTTCCTCACCAATCGAACTACCGATGCTTTTAGGTGAAGGTTAACTCACAGAGAAAGGTTGAACTCCAGTATTGTGATAAAGGATGATAAAGGATCAAGGCTACGTTACAGCTCGTAATCTTGGATTTTGCTGATATTTTGGTCAATTTCTATCCCAAAAAGGCAGTGGAATCTATCGCCACTGCAGCTGTATTCAAGTGAGAGTTAGTCCAACATGTAACAGCAGTTAGCAAATTATTTTGAAGATGCCAAATTTTTACATTGGAAACCCTACATATATACAGCACACATTCATTACATGCATACACACAGACTTGAGTGCTAATCACTTACAATGTGGGTATCAACTAACATTAAGAGTGCCCTCGTTCTATCCAGTGTGTTTTTACATTTTAAAAATGATCTCACTTTGATGGAAGCTTAAGGTGTCTACATATTTCAACGTTTATATAGCAGTTATAGTTTAAGGGTTTAAAGAGTATCTCGTGCTGCCCAAGAACTCGACATGCCATACCATACCAGTGTGTTGTTAACAAGAACAACAGTAGCATGATTTTTAAAAGACTATGATTTTGTTTCGCAATAAGTGCACTTGCTATACTTAGCTCTGTGTTTGCCAGACTGTCTTTTATGATAGGCTAGTTTTTTATAAGTAGCTATATACACCAAACTATTATGTCTAATGCACCCAGGGGGGTGATTTACACCAAAGTCTATTGTAGAGGAAGTTATTGGTTACCTCATACAAAATGTAATTTTTATTTTTGTGAATCAATGGCTCGATGATGCTTTTCCACTGGACCATCATCAAGGAGGAGTTTGTGGGCTTATGGTTATCACTGCTGGTTACTATATCACTATGTTGCTAGGTGATAAATTGGTGGGAAACAATTTTCACACAACACAGCAGTATCAAATTACATGTTTAGTCAGTCACTCAAATTGTGGTGTCTACCACTGTCCTAGCAGTGTTATATTCATAGTTGAATGAATAATTGTGTGTGCACGTGTGACTGTGTGTGTGCATACGTGCATGCGCTCGTGTGTGCACGTGTACATGGGTGTGTCCATGCATGTGTGTGTCAGTCCAAAGAACATTTCTATTGACCATAGGGAAAGTGTCATCACTGTAAAGTGCCACAGTCTGCTCTGTGTATTTTGTCAAGTGGTGCCCTAGTAACAATAAGTTTTCACAATGAAATATGAGGTGTTTGAGACGGTTTATTGAACTGTGTAATGACTGAATTTCTTAATGGATGTTAATGCATTCAACTGTTGTCATTGTTAAGTGGTTTGTGTACATACTTTTCAACAAGCAATTATAGCTTTTAAATGTTCAATTCCTGAACAGAACACTGTCTATATACTATAGAGTGCAACCTCATAACAGACTTTAGGACCCCAAGATTTTTTTGGCCAAAAAATGTTGCTGTAATAAGGGGGATTTTCCTCTTTCAGAGGTAAAAGCTAGACTTCTTACTATTTTTTTTCCATAATTTAGAAAGTCTTTTATGAGAGGTTCTATTGTATACTTGTTGCCATGGCACAAACTCCAAACTCGGTAGTGTTACTTGATGTCTGTTTTCCATATGCCTCAATGGGTTAGCTGTTAAGGCTAGTTTCCATATAGCCACTAATGCTGTTGTTGTTGGCTGCGTCAAAAGCACTCTGTAGTAGTCTGTGACTAGCCTCCATGGCCTGCAATGATAGTTAAGATGGGTAAGCAGTTCGTTACGCACATCTATATTATTGCTGTGTTTTAAAACATTGCCGGAATTTGCCTGTGGTATTTGTTTCCATTTAAAAATGGACCTGTCTGCAATGCTGAAATAATTGGAAAGGTTGAACCTCTCCCAACTCTTGTGGTGGCTCTAGCACAGTTATTCCAATACTGGTAACATAGTAGTCGTAGACAATGAATGAAATGGGCATTTGTTGTTATGTGGAAACCAGCCTTTAATCCTGTACACTTGGGTGTAGCAATTATAGTGCTATGGAGTTTTAGTAGCTTCTTAGTCCATGTTGGTATCACCATGTATAAAATATGCATTAATATTGATGACCTGTCAATTATGACATCATTTATGGAAGTCTTGAGAGGTTTGGTTAAGCTCTTTGTGGGACAGGTAATGTGTGGTGAAAATTGTTGATGATTCTTTGCTTTGTAGCAATTAACAAGTGCTTTATTGTTTAGTGGTGATTTAATCGTCAGGTTCTGAGTGGTTGTTTTCTTTGTACTATTGTTATTGTTTTGGTTACTGCCTTTGTCTTAACTGCTTAAACATACAAGTGATGTCCTAACTGAGTGATGTTAGTGTTGCATCGATAGTCGGATCAGCTATTGGAAAAACCGTATATTGACTGTATTTTTTGTATATCGGTATCAAATCGGTATTGTGACGGAAACGCAACAGATACAGATAAATGTATTTAGAAATACATGCTTATGTGCACCAAATAATGCACAGAAATGCATTCTACAATATTGTTATTGCTGCTTAAAATGTACTGTCAGCCATAATTGGAGCACTAATGGCACTGTAAACATGGAAGCTAAATTGGTCCTTTATAGTCAAATTTCCAGTAAAATTTGCAGGAAGATTGACGTGCTGTACTATACTGGATTGGCTACATTTATTGGCTTGAAAATATTATCCAATAGCGGTTATAGGAATATCGGCAAAATCTCATATCGGTATTACACTAACTGGTACATATATATTTTGTTGTGTGTTTTGGTATGAACCTACCATATAGTATATTTTTTTACCGTGTGTATAATTTATCACAAATCTTAAAGAGTACGACACAAATTTCTGCCCACATAGCTCTCCGTGAAAATAAAATCTGCTGTTGATTGTTATGTACACGTTGGAAGAGGAGAGAAAAGCATTGCTAAGCTCTTGTATATGTTTATAAAGATGTTTTGAACTTCTGTCATTGGCGAGGAACTTACTTGAAGTAGAGAATGTGCGCTGTGGCTGTGCTGCATGGCGACTCAACAGAAAGTTTGTTCTTCGTTTCATGGTGGCACAACTATACATCAAGTTACAGGAGTAAAAGCACGTGAGATAAGATAAGCACAAATTTAATTCCTGCGGCTAGCCACTGTTCGCAAAAATATAGTCTTCACGGTAGAAACCTGCTATATGATATGGACTGTTACTAAAGCTGAAGCCATGTCATGTGTATAGTGTGTACATGATACTTTAGTCAGATTTATATTGTCATGTGCTACTTGTGTAGGAATACTTGCAGTCACTTCATGATAGGCACGAGGAATGGTTGAGTGGTAATAAGTGGGCTAGCTTGAATGGCATCCCAGTATTGGTGAGTGTGTGTGCGTGTTGGTCTAGTATGTTTACAGTGTGATCGAAAATTGTGTGATCGAAAATTCTTGAACCATTTAGGTTAGGAAATTTGCATCGATTGTAACTTTCAAGGGCCAAAAAGTTGATGGTTTGGCATTTCCACAAAAAAAATGCATGAAGTGTTGGTCACTGTAAATTTATTACCTTACAATGTGCCACATATAATTGTTGATAGCACTCAGAAAAGTTTGGCCAACAGAATTATTTTCAAACCTACGCAGCTTCTGTTCCCTCCAAAAATTTGAATTTTGTGTTACTCTTTGTTATATACTCTGTTTATAGGTATTGAATGGTGATACAGATTTCCAGAAGGACACTACATTCCACCAGAAACAGTCTTATAAAATTGTTCAAAAACTGTCTCAGTTGGGAATCTTTTCATCCTCATGATGTCTCCATATCCTACTTACCACAAATCTGTTTGTTTTGTTTTGTATAGAAATAATAGTCAGTCTTGATATATTTATCTCTCTGTTGTATAGTATATTATTTTATTAATGTTGCATTGAGTTTACATAAGATGGAACTTTGAAGATTTAGTGGAGTATGTTGTCTTGATGTATTTAGGGAGAACTTGGGCTAAGTATGTCAGATTTATGCTCCCTAGATCAGTAAATTAGGTGGCATTTACTTTTTGTTTGCACTGTATTGAACTAGGGGACCTATTGCTTGTGTTGTGTAGCCAAAATTTGAAGGATTTCTACTGGTGGTGAATTGCCATAAATTCAGGCATCAGCAACTTTTTGAGAATACCATATAACCGGAAACTTTGGCAAGTTTTCTTCGATTGGATTTTGGCGAGAGAAAAATTTGGCAAATTTCGTAGAGCTAATACGGATTTGTATTGAACAAACGATTTGGTGGATTTTAGTTTGGCGAAACACCACTCAATCACCAAACTCGCCAAACTTTCCGGCTGTATGGTATGTGATTTTTAATAAACTTACATCATGAATGAAGCTTTTGTAGTCCAAAGAAACTCTTAAAAGAGTGTTTCACTTCTGTTACTAGTAGTTGATTTGAAACAATTACAGTTTGGGCTACAGAGATGACTTATACTGGTACTGCTATATAGATTTACAGTGGAACATCTAGAACATACTTTCTTTTAGAGAGAGATCTTTATGGGGTCTAAAGTTTGGACAAAAATTTCACCAAGTCTCAGCCAAAGATAACCATGATGTCTTTGCGACAGTTTTGAATCAAAAGAGAGTACACTGCTGTGCATTTAATGTTAGATAATGGAAATTGAAGAATGCTTTGATACAAAACATACAGTGTTTTTATTAAGACACCTATCCACAGATTTGACAATCAAATTGTATACTTTGTTCCTAAAGTGACAAACTCTTCAATGAATGAATACTGCTCAGATGTAATAATCACCTTGCATTCCTTCAGGTTGTTTATACACTGAAGAATCCTAGCATTGCATCTGTTAGGAGATAAGTAGATTTATACTTCAAAACAAATAGTTGTGTCGTAGGGAGTAGACTTGCCACATTTGATATGGCTCATCACACATTATCAGGTTACAAACACAACACATTAGTATCCAAGTGAGACAGCCTAGTTACTGTGCACATGTGTCTTGTTCTGTGTGGCATTTCAGGACATGCTCAAGTCCACCACCACCATGCACCACCTTTGCAATACATGAATGCATTTAATATAGACCTCGGCCCATTGTAACCAATGGCACAAACTACTTTTAAAATATACAACATAATAGAACTTGGTACATACCTACGTAATTCAGATATTGTGATGTTGCAAATCAAATAGATACTGAAAATTTAATAGTTTGATAGGTTTTGTGAGCATCCTGCTGGCTGCTATGCATGATAAGGCTTTTGTTGCTGTTTTCAAATTCGGCTTCTTATTGCTCTACAATCCATTAATTCCGAAAATTTTTTGGTACACAATTATGATTTCTGATTTCAGTGAAACCTCAGTTAGTAGCAATGTAGCTGTACATACACGCACCATCTTGTCACAGCTGGTCATAGATAAAGTGTGCTTCATAAAGCCACTTTATCGTATGTTTAGATAATTCATGATCAGTTGGTGCTGAAGAATAGTCCTCACTATTCTTCAGCACCAACTACCTTATACTAGTGTCCTGATAAAGTAGCTATGCATGGCATGTGTAGCATTGATTACATTATGTAATTGGCTTTGAAATTTGGACCTTGTCCTGACTCATCAGTTTTGTTGTAGAATAGCATAGCCATACTTATGATCCATCTGGTTCGATCACCTAGATATAAGGAGAGATTTTAAGTCATTAGTCTGGTGGCGCCCGCCTCTTCACAAAAGTAAGGGGCGGGTCTTACACAAGCAGAGAGGCACACGTGAATTTTGCGTTGATCATGACCTACCGGAAGTTATCCACTAAGGTTTCACAGGCCTGACGCCAAAACAGTTAAGAACGTGGAGCAGTGCAGTTGTAGCTACGTATAACGCCACACCATACATTCGCTGAGGATATCAGTTGAGCGTCAGCCATCCAGCCTTTTTTGCAGCGTGAGTTGCACAATAATATCAGTCATGATGAGTATGGTGTAGTAATGTACCTACGATGTGCATGTCGTAGCTGCAGCCTTTATAGCTAGCGTAGACAGGATCGTTCGTAGGAATGTTTACTATCTATATGCTAAAGGGCATTAAATACTGGCTTGCCTAATTATTTAAATTGCTCCCTTTAATCTCAGTCCAATTTTTTGTCTAGCACTTCAACATCTAGTGCTAGGGGTGGTGGCAAGGGGTGCTGGTTACCCCGGGGAAAAAAATATATAAAAAAAAAAATACTGGCTTGCCGGGCCCTGACAGCTGCACTGAAGCTTGAAAACGCTTTTCATTGCCTAGCTAAAAGGAACTCCCATGACCACCCAGCTAGTGACTCGTTTACAAACAACGTCGGACTTGCTGCTATATAAATAGCTTGGTTGAGTACAGCATGCACATGCAACTAACTTGCTATGTCTATTCATACAATTTGGCTATTGCATATACAACGAATCCTCCAGTTTTCTAGCTATTATTCTTCATGTTGCAGTGATAAAAAATGGCTCAGGTCTAACTGAGCAACAGCTTTGAGGCAATGCATTCCTTGTGGATAGCTACAAACATCTGCAGATTGCATCAGGTAGAACCTCTGCATATCTTGTGCCTAGTGCCTAATTAACATACGAGGTGTTTGCCTCTCACTCACTATGGTAATTCATGGTGTATGGTATCCACAGCATAGGAGATTTAGTCTGTGGGTCAGATCCACCCTTCCCAGTTATATGTCCCAATTATTGTATGTGTTTTTAAAAGTCCTTGCACAGGTTCTGCCTTCTGTGCTCACGCACCCTCCAGTGCCTAACTGCATGCTATTAACAGTGGATGATAATCTAGCATGTATATAACCTAAACCACATGTAATTGTATGAACGTAGTTTCACAGAGGAGGTACCTATACACCAGTTGTGAGGTTATCAGATGTCATCACTGGAGAACTACTACCCGAGCATCATCAGGTTATTGGATGTACAAGTGATTGGTCCTTACCTGGTGAAACGAGGTGTCCTCAGCAGCCAAGACTACTATGACAATTATGTTGGACCACTTCAGAAAGGAGACACCAGCAACCATAAGTTGTCGTTGTCATTGAAATTAGCCAATAAATGTTTGAAGAAGCCAAAGGACTTCCTTGAAGCACTAGAAGAATCACTCAACAGCACAAACCATGCTGATCATCAGGAATTGATTGAACTGCTGCATGTAAGTCCTACATGAAGTATGCTGTGAACAATGGTGTAATTTTAGCTGACTGAACTCATGGACTAGATTCACATAAACTGGCTTGAAACTGCAAGCAATAATCAAGGCATTACCTAGCTTTTGTTATAATAATCCTGGAGACATTATTATTATTATCTGCTCTTCCTTATAGATCATGACGGTCACACATAGCTACACTATTTTAAGTGAAACATGATTACCACATAGATTTAATTTCTTCATACATAACTCCAGTGCATGGTACTAAAGTTCAGTGACGGGGGTATAGCAACCACCTAGTGTTATGTTGCCTGCCTGCTCAATAATAAGTAGTTGGTCTATAGCTAGCTACAGATCAATTGTTGGGAATAGCCATGTACAGCTATATAGAACTCTCATGTTTCATAATAAATTACTGCATGCACAACCTTGTGATCTATAAGGAAGAGAAGATTCAGCAGTAGTAGTATCATAATGGCATTACCAGCATTGCAAGAGTGCCTTGGTTATTGTTAAGGGTCTGTGTCAAGCTTAGTCCGTGAGTCCAGTAGACAATATACATTACAATACTGTTATCAGTTAAGGATTCTGTTAATTATATTACATGCACATTATGCAAATGATTAAGTTTCACTGTTGGGTGTGGTACACAGTTAAGGTATGCAGGCACATACAATACATATCTTTAGAGGTGCTCTAACAGTTTATAATGAGATGTAGTGCATTAATCATAGTGGGCTATAGTAAGTTTCCTTTATGAAAAAGTAAGGTAACCATCAAGCATGATAGCTATATGCATATATGCGTATTGCTAACTATGCATATATGCGTATTGCTAACTATGCATATTGATCAACAAAACCATATAAGTCAAACTGTGATTCCCCTTGTACATAACCACAAACCATTGAACAAAGCTATCATTCTGCCTGAAGAAGCATGTTTGACTGCCTCCACATTTTTGCATGTGTTAATCCAAACTTACCATCCACAAATATTTAAACTGTAGTGGTATAGTTATTTGGGTCACTAATTTTTATTTCCATATTTCAGTGATAACACATATTGCCACTGTACATTAGTTTTAGAATGAGACAGTGAGAAGACTTGAGAGTTAATATGTGTATGCTGAGGAAATAGTAACTACAGTGTTAAATTTATACTCTTGATAAATGTTCTTCTAGCAATACAAGTGCAAAAATGGGTCGGTATTCATGATCAGACTTGCTGAGCTAATCAGTTTATAATTGGTTTGATCACCACAAGCTATATAAGTCATATGCAGTTATTTTAGTGAATAAAATATTTACCACAAAACACTACTGTTTGTTTTGATAGCTATTACAAATGTATATTCCCTTTGTGTATTGTGACCAGTGATGTGTATAATGGTGTGATGTGTATAATGGTGTGTTGTGTGTGCATTTAGGGAAAGAAAAAGTACCTGGTCCACAGAGCTGCTCATACGGTGATAAAAAGAGCATTCTCTAAACAGGTAGAGTATTTTTCTAAATACTTAACTACTTGTGGATGTATATTGTGTGTATACATGTTTAGTAAAAATTTATAGTTCAATTAAACATGTGATAGTTAGCCAGCTGTGTTTATACGTAGCCTGCCTTATTGCTAGGTAGGGATGTTATAATTAATGTGTTTGAATTGCAGAAAAGTGAGCAGGTTCTGAAAGTGAATGGTCATGTCAATGGTCATGTCAATGGCGACGTAAGCAGTGACAGTGACATTGACGGTCACCTAACTAACGGATACAACAGCGATGATGATGATGATGAGGCTATAGTACACTTTGACAAAAGCAGTATCACTGAATTGTCTAAGGTATCAGTTGTAACACTATGGTATCTACTGTACTTTCAGTATACAATTGTGGGGTCTTCTGTTATGCAATTAAGTAATTATAAGTTGATATACAGTAAGGATTCCATATTATAATAATAATTCAGCCGTAATGAATGAGCCTTATTCACAATTACGTCACAAAATAAAAGTGGCAGAAATAGTGGGGGTGCTTTGTACAGAGAGGTATTGGGAGAGATGGTGTTAACGTTTGTATGTATATTCACACAAGGGCAAAAGTGAGGTATACTAGGGTGTTTACTAGTTTTAGTCTGGTTTCGCCAGACAGTCTCTTTTCACACTGCCACAACATGTTTACTATCTCTTGTCATTATGTCTGATGATTCCAAGTAGAACAAACCACTAAAAGCATTCAGTTCAATGACTGCGCGAAAGTACCCCCACTATCGTAAAATTTGACATCATATTTTGTAATTTTCAGATAAGGCTCATAGTCCTATGTACTAAAATAAGGCTATATGGTCACAGGTAACACACTTGTTAGTGCAGTGTAATATCATATATAGAATCCTTAATGTATATCAACTTACCTAACCAATGTGCCACATCAGTTGAAACATTATCTTGGTAATGGCAACCACAATGTATGGTAATTATTGTCATAGACTAATATGCATACTTCTCATACATGAAGACAATGTACTTGCATGCAGTCCACCATGTGAAATTGAATTATTCTGGCTCATTTCATGACTAAACTTCTTCAGTGTAGTGTGTGCATAGCTATGTGCTAAAGAAATGGAATCTGTTTACCAATACTGCATGAGCATCAAATGTTTAATAAATGCAACCCACTTAAGTTTAGTTTTAATACAAATATTGATAGAGCTTGTGGACCCCCAGATAAGTTAAACAGGTTGTTGTTACATAAAGTTACCAACATATCATGAGCTATTAAACCTCAAATATGTGACCAGCTCAGCAAAAAACCCACACTATTTCTGGATTTCTTTTTATTGCCACAGTATTATCTACAGTGTCCAAGAAATAAGTTAACAAGAGTTTCAGCCCATTGCATGATTATAGCACTACACAATACGCCACAGGAATTTACATTCACTTTTGTATACATCAGTCTACAGTATTGTGATTTGGCTTTGTTCTGTATTCAAGTAACTACCATGTGCTTCACCAATACACTCTAATTAAGTACAATCACGCACACAC
The DNA here is from genome assembly GCF_963678975.1 of Dysidea avara. NCBI lineage: Eukaryota > Metazoa > Porifera > Demospongiae > Dictyoceratida > Dysideidae > Dysidea > Dysidea avara. Next base: position 39,023,384 of record NC_089275.1, on the reverse strand, counting down.
ATGCGTGTAATAAGGGTTTGCGTATACAACACTCCTCCCCCCTAAAAAAGAGAGGTACCTACAACAACATGTGAGTACAATCGTGTATGCATAATCGAGGGTCCGCTATAGTTCAAGAAAAGTTATCAGGTCAGTCAAGTTATTCATTCAATCTCTTTGGCTGCACTCTGGCCAAGTACTGACCGTGGAATTTCTATCTGTAAACACAGGTGACTATTTTATTAACAAATCTTCAACACCTGGAGCTTGATCTGTAATAGACATCTCTACTGATCTGTCCATTCACTGTCTGTAGGTCAGCTACTGGCTGGTGCTGTTGAATAGGTTCTAGTTCTTGATCACTATGTGGTTCGTCATTGGTAGGCCAAGGTTGCAAATGGTCAACATGTGCTTGTCCAGTATAACCATCAACAACTACTTCATTGGTAAGTGGCTTGATTTTCCATAATACTATTGCTGACTGCCACTTGCTGAATGCTGTGGGACATAAATCACAAAGTGCTACTCTCTGGCTTGTGTGAAACGTTTCACCAACATTGTCTTCTACAGCTACTGACATCTTCTGGGACATATAAGGATGAAAGTTTAGTTCCAGGAATCCTATCCAGGAGGACTTCTGAAGGTGTTTGGCCTGTAGTGGTATGGGGCGTATTGCGGTATGTGGCTAAGAATTTAGCAATTTTATTTTCTACACTTTCATGGCTGGTACTCTTTGTGAGTGCCTGCTTCACTGACTTTACAAAATTTTCTGCCAATCCATTTGATGATGGGTGGTAGGGTGGGACACGCCAATGCGTGATGCATTAGCTTTCATGAACACAAAAAACTCTGAGGAAGTAAAAGGTGGGCCATTGTCTGATACCAGTGTGACTGGTAAGCCATGTGTAGCGAACATAGTACGTAATTTGTCAATGGTCTGTGAAGCTGTTGTAGAGCATACAGAAAATACTTAAGCCATTTAGATAATGCATCGATGATAACCATTTATCCCATTCTGCATGGTCAACGTGACCACACTCTCAAGGTTGTTGAGGCACTAACCATGGGTGTACTGCTGCATGACATAGATTGATTGCTGTCAAGCAACATTCATTGCAACTCTTAGACAAGTCTTCTATGTCTGCATCCATCTGTGGCCAACATATGACACTACGAGCCAGTGACTTCATGCGAGTAATCTCGAGGTGAACACTATGTAGCTCTTCCAGAAGTTGTTTCGGTAAGCAACCATCCACTACAGACAAATCATTTCTCTTGTTGTAGTATGGTGACAAAAGATTTATCAATCTTACGAGGCAGCCACCACGTTGAACTGCTGAAATTACTGTAGCAATTGATTTGTCCTCCACAGATGGCTTTGGCAATTTGGGTAGCCAGAACTGGTGAATTCTCTGGAGTCACCACCACTGTATGGACTTTTTTAGCCTTATCTCTCCTGCCACTTGGGCTTGGTAAATGAGACATACAATCTGCTTAGTAATTGAGTTTACTGGGAATGTGCTGAATTGTATAACAGTAAGCACTCAGTAGCACTGCCTAACGGTGCATTCTTGCTGCAGCCAGAGGTGAAATGCCCTCTATCTCACCTAGAATTTTGCAAAGAGGGTGGTGGTCGGTTACCAGAGTAAATAATCTACCATATAAGTACTGGTGGAAACGGTGTACCCCAAAAATGCTTCCCATTCGATCTGAGCATAATTGAATCCAGAGGAAGTTAAAGCACATGAAGCATACACTATGGGGTGCTCATCTCCATTAGGCATTATGGACATTACCACACCATGAGGTGATGCATCCCAAAATAGCTTCAATGGCTTGTCAACATCATAATGAACTAGCATAGTGTCTGCACACAGCAACTGCTTAGCTTCTACAAATGCCTGCTAGTGCTTTGTCTTCCAGTACCATTTAGCATTATTTTGTAACAACTGGTGTAGTGGGTGTAATGTCTGCGACACGTTTGGCATGAACTTAGCATTATGGGTAATCATGCCTAAAAAGGACTGCAATTCTTGCTTGTTTTGTGGCGTTGGTGTATCGTGTACACTTTAACACAACTCTGAGACACCTTCCTTGGATATTATGTGGCCTAAAAACTCTAATTCTTTCTGGAAAAACAAACACGTTTACCATTTAAGCTGTAACCCATACTCCCGAATTCTGTCTAAAGCTGCATGCAAATTTTTCTCATGTTTAACTCTAGTGGTACCAGTCACTAATATGTCGTCAATAAAGTACACCACACCAGGAATTCCTTGCAAAACCTGTGCCATCGCTTTTTGCCACAAAGATGGGGCTGTGGAAATTCCAAAGGGAAACTTGGTATATTGATACAGCTCCAAATGTGTATTGATAGTTAACAATGGCTGGGAAGCTGCACTAACCCTCATTTACTTATAGGCTTACCAGGTCTAGTTTGGAGTAAGACTCCCCATTAGAAAAGGTGCTGAACTTTCCTCTAGAGTAGGAGTGGGTACATTTTTGAGCAAATTACTGGATTAACAGTAACCTTAAAATCCCCACATATGCACATACCACCATCATACTTATGTACCACAACAATAGGTGCTGCCCACTCACTTCTCTCCACTGGTATCAGCTCACCTTCAGCTACCTGAGCTAGCAGAGTTTGCTTGACCTATTCCTTTATAGCAAACGGCACTGGTTGGTGGCGATGGAACTTAGCCGGAGTAGCATGTTAACTTATGGGAATGGAAGCCTCTATATCTTTTACTTATCTCTAAAAACATCTGCATACTCAGAAAGTAATGATTCATGAGTAGATGGTCCTTCCATAGTACTGTGTACTTGAGTAGCTTGCAAGATGAGAGATAAAATATTGATTCCAAGCAATGACATTCAATCCCAGCCAAACAAAGGAAGCTATGCCTCTACATCCACTACTATGAAGGTTGCAGCAATTACCCATTCATTGACTTAAACAGTGGCCTGACATTCACCCTTAACCACTAAAGGGGACTTGCCACACTGGAAGAGTGTGACCGAAGTTGGATGCAATTCACATCTTAGAGACAGGGAATGTCTAAAGTGTGACCAAGGAATTGTAATGAGCTCTGTACTTGAGTCCACCTCCATGTCAAGTTCCACACACACAGAAACTAGAAATTTTCCACCTGACCCCAAGTTAAAAAACTGAGTACAGAGCACTATCAGTACTACTATTGCTGCTAGCATCACTTTCTTGCAGCTGATGGACACCAATTTTTTGCTTGCTGTCTTAGCTGCCTTCTTTTTCCATGATCTGCATACTCTGGTCAAATGACCTGTCTTCTGGCACACGTGACATGTAGCATCTTTATAGCAGCAGTCTGCAGCTGAATGATATGGCTTCCTACATTAGCAACATTCTAATTTGGCCGAGTGAATTCTGTATGTCTCACCATCTTCTTGTTCATTCCCCTTGTTTGATTCTTGTATGCATTTAGTCTCTTTGCAAACCACTTCAGCTGCTTTGACTCGTTTTAGTGCAAGTTAAATTTACCACACAGAGTAGTTCTTTTTGACACTTCAAGTCTCGTAGACCACAAACAAATTGGTCATGAATGGCAACTTCCAAATACTGCTTAAAGTTACAAGTTTTTGTCAGTTGTCACAACTCTGCCATAAACTCCGCTGCTGATTCTGATTTCTGCTGACTTCTCTTAAAAAACTTAAAGCGCTCTGCTATTTCTATTGTTTGTGGCCTTCCAAATGTGTCATTGTGTCATCAAGTGTTAGTTCACTTACTGGCATAGGACTCGCTAGATCCTTCAACTTTGCGTATGTTGTTTGTCCCAGCAGTGTCCTTTGTTGAGTCAACTCCTGTAGACTGGCATGGACCATCCTTGTCACCAAATATGCTCTGTATTCAAGTAAAACCAGAGCCTGCCACATCCTTCACCAAATAAAGTACAATCACATGCGCGCATGCGTACATTAAGGGTTTACATATACAACAGGCTTAAAATGTTTCCATAGTTTTATTAGCCCTGTATTCACTTGCACATACAAGTATGAAGATGTTTCAAATAAAGATTATGATGATTTTGTTTATGTATACAGCAATGCAAATAACCCACATACATCCGTAATAAGACATGAGCAGGCAATTAAGATGGTGTATAGGTTGAGACTCACATTCTTGAGTAATGGCTCAATTAAAATTTGCATTATCAGGTGATCTCATATCATTATCTGATAGAGCATAAAGTTTGATGTAAAAAATGTCATAAAAGGAGCCGTGATCAGTTTATAACAACTCTTGCATATGAATGCTAGATGCTATGGGTAAGTAAAAACAGTGAATCTGGGGATGAGGACTTGCAAGGATCCAACTTTTCTCTGGATTTCAAGCATCTAACATTCACATGCAAGAGTTGTTATAAACTAATCACAGCTCCTTTTATGACATTATATACATCAAACTTTATGCTCTATCAGATAATGATACGAGATCACCTGATAATGCAAATTATGACTACATTGTACTAGCCTACTCTGCATGCCACAATTGTTTGCAACCACATAAAAGCCCTACATAATTAGAAATTATAAGCACCTACTTTGGAAAGGGTTTTGACTTGGGTCTAGCATTGGCCACTTGTTCTTCACAACTCCAACCACATGAGTGGTAAATCTAGCGATGTGGCATTAATCTAGCCTTTGACCACAATCACTGAACCTGTCAAAGGAAGCTACGGTTTCGTGCTAACTATCACAAGGTAAAGGATGTATATAAACTTCATGAAGTACATGAATTGAATATCAGTAAAATCCTGAAAAAATATCGGTCCCTAGTCCTGGGTCATTGGTCCACTGCTTGTATCCAACATATCCTGCTATCGTATTGTACTCTAGTGGTGACCAGTGTAGACAATTGTTTCTAGGTCAAACCTCAACACGTTAGAGTTAGTAGAAAGTGATTGAGTTGCTTGTCACTGGTTTGCACTCACATACAGGTTATACACATGATGGTTGTATGTTTACTAGCTATCTTAGCCTGCTGTATGCAAAGACTTATCTTGTAGTCTTCCTACCATTTTGCAGTGGAGTTGCAATACCACAAGATTTCTCATACAGGTGGTGGTGGGAAATCAGTAAAAACGAAGGACACAATACTTTCACTAGACTCACAGTACAATACTCTACTCCTCTAAATACAATTTCATACTCATTGCTCTCACCCCATTGGACTGATCAAAAGACATACCAAGTCACTAGATTGGCCATCAGAGGTACAAACTGAGGCCAAGAAAGCAGCCAGAGTAATATATATTATATATATATATTATATTAATGGTTTACAGATCAAATAACACAAGTACAGAACATTAGACAAATCAAAAAGGGAAATTACATGATCTGAGGGTCAGCTAGCCACCAGTGCCAGCTGCCTTAAATTAATTAACTGCTTAGCAACTAAACTTTACTTACGTACAGTACAACTACAAAATATTAAAGTTACATGAGTGGGGAAGCTTACTACAGTTCCTACAAGGACATAAAAAATGCAAAGTACAATTACTGTTAGTGTCAAAAGTATTTGTAAAATGATTCCATAAAAAATAATAAGTTTATGTTTGATAGTAGGGAGGGAAAGGGATAAGTCAATGATAGGTAATGCATTCCACAATCTAGGGATTCTGTAAAAATATGAATTTGCTGTAATGACATTGTCAGAATTTCTGTGGCATAACATGCTGCTGGATGATCTGGTACGACTGTTGTTGAAGCAAACATGGTCGGATATGTTGAAGCTACTAGTAGGGGAGTTCAAAGATTTTATTAGAAAAAGAACATCATGTAATTCTAACACATACATCAAAGGTAAAAGCTTCAGATGAAACAATCTTGTTTTGTAATCCATAGTATAGTTATTCAATATAAATTTAGTTGCACGGCGCTGGACTTGCTCTAACAACAAAATGTCCTTCATAAGATGGGGTCGCCATAAGGCAGAACAATATAAAAGCTTGGATCTCACTAGAGTCAGATATAGTGTTTTTCTAGCTTGAATAGAGAAGGTGTTCTTAAAAGTTCGGCGGAGTAGGCCAAAGGACTTATAAGCCTTAGCCACTGTAGAATCAATATGACTGGCCCAAGACAAATTTTTGGAGAAAACTATTCCGAGGTCACGATGTTCTGTGACATTAGATAGTTGAACACCATTAATGAAATAGTTTGTGTTGTGTAATGTGACCTTGAAATGTAAAACGACACACTTCTTAATACTGAAAGAGAGGTCATTATCAAGACTCCATCCATATAGGGAGTTTAAATCATTCTGAAGTTGGTTGGAGTCAGTGATACAATGGATTGCCTTAAAGCATTTGAGGTCGTCAGCAAACTTAAAGATTGTGGAATTCTCAACTTTATCACACAGATCGTTAACATAGATTATGAACAGCAATGGTCCCAAGATGCTACCCTGAGGTACACCAGATTTAACAGGTCGAGAGCAAGATAAACTATTATTGACCAAAGCACGTTGACTACGGTCAGACAAATAGGACCGTAGCCATGACCACACATCACCTGTGATGCCAGCAGACCATAACTTCAACAACAGTTTAATATGTGAAACACTGTCAAAAGCTTTGCTGAAGTCAAGGTAAATACTATCAGTTTGTTTCTTGTCAGAACATAGATCATCAAAATATAGTAACAACTGTTGCAAAGTAGATTTGTTTTTACAGAATCCAAATTGATGGCGTGATATGGAGTCTGAATAGAAATCAAGAAGTTTGTTATGTACTAGTCGTTCTAAAACTTTAGATACATTGCATAGTAATGAAATAGGCCGATAGTTTTTGACAGAAGATTTATCACCCGACTTGTAAACAGGTATTATGTTGTGGCATTTCCAGTCACTGGGAATGACACCATTTGCCAAAGACAGAGAAAATAGATGATGTAGAGGTGCAGTCAATGAATCAGCACAGCTATTTAGGACTTTAGGTCCAATATTGTCTGGACCAACAGCTTTAGAAGTCTGTAAGGATCTTAACTCTTCAAATATGTCTTGGAAACTGAGAGTAATATCAGGAATAGCACTGGATGGAATGGACACCTCTTCCAAATTTGGTAAAGGGGTGGCAGCATCAGTAAAAACGGAGTAGAAATATTGGTTAAACAGTTCAGCCTTATCCTTATCTGACACAGCTTTTACAGAATCGTTGACTAAAATTGAGGGAAGGGATCCAAACTTGGTGATACTTTTGATATAACGAAAAAGTTTTGGGTTCTTAGATTGTGCGTAACTGTTAATCAGTTCTTTCTCATAAGTTTCCTTTGCATTATATAACTCTTGTTGGGTGAGCTCTTCAAGTTGGATCAAACGTTGTAGGGAGGCAAGAGTAAAATGACGACGTAATTTTTTACGAAGAGTACGGAGACATTTAAGATGATGTCTAATTGTTGGAGAAAACCAGTTGGGATACTGAGTGGGTTTTAGTTTGATTTTAGGAATGAACAAGTCCATGCCACTAAGTAATAGTTCCTTTAATATAGCCCAGGCACTGTTGACGTCAGTAGTATTGTAGTAAGCTGTTAAGTCACAAGTAGAAATGAACTGATTCAAACTGATGTAGTCACCTTTAGAATAATCGAACACATATCTTGCTGACTTATGGATGGTATGAGAAGAACTGTAAGAAAATGAAAATGTAATTGGGTAGTGATCAGATGAAATACCAAATGAATTGGAAGAATGAATAAAGAGATTACTAATGAGTAATGGTGGAAAATGAGACTGTATATACAGAAATAAGTAGTGTAGCTATCTCAGCTTCATGTTGTGATACAAACATGTAGGGCATTGCTCAACCAGTCTCAAATGTGCTTTCAAGAATGATGCCAATATGGGATGCCGTTTCTTTGCTTCACAATACATAGGTGGTGTGAACACAATACATAGGTGGTGTGAACACAATACATAGGTGGTGTGAACACAATACATACGTACATCAGTGTATCAATTACCATGTAGTTTTATCTATGGTGTATCTTCCCCTTTAGAAAGGATGGCCCTTGAATGTGTCTTGTTCTTCACTAAATATTTCACCAGTTTTCACTGAGAAAGTGAGTACCTAAATTGTTTGGTAATGTCAAAAGTAGCGACACTTAGCACACATTATTATATATATAATATATCACAATACGTAGCTGCGTGGTATTAGAAAACAATTATAACAGTTGTAATTGACTTTAACATTGTAGGAAAATTTCCGCGGATCAACAGGATCACTAAACATGTCTGGATGTCATGAGAGGAGTCGAAAAAATGTGAATAACTTATTGTAGTACTACTGATGGTTATGTGCATATAGTTGGGTTCTTAATTTGCTTTCTTATTGTTCAAATTATACCCTCACACACCCTTAGATTGGGGTAACTCAGCAGCAGTCAGTTACCCTGTGCCTTATCAAATCAGGACTAGAATTATAAAATTGAAGTTGGCAACCATGTTGTTGCAAGAAAAGTACTGCTATATTGGTACCTGTCTCAGTTTTGATAATCAATACATTTCGTATTATTACTGATAAAGAACATAGTTTTCTTTGTAATTACACAGATTGTTGTAATTACACAGATTGCTACATTGTTTGTATCTACTTTGAATCCATTCAACACTGCAACTGCTAAATAAGTGTATTTGACTGCTTTATTACTGCACATGTCTTGATTTTGCCTCTGGTAGGGCACCAGAATTATGGTAGGGCCCAGGCCCATCCCTAGGTAATGCCACTGCTAGAGTCATGTAGTAGTGACACCATTTGTATACCAGAACTACCTTATTATTAATAAAATAATTTAATTAGAGGGATTAAAATTAGGTGTTGCACTGAAGTTGCTACTGAATGACTGACTGATTGAGAAATAATAGAATTTTATTGTACGTTTGCTTTGCCTAGAAGTATCAATCATTTTTAGCCATATTGCAGGAAATAATATTTTCTAGTGTTGATGTTCAGTACTATTTTATGGTTACATTGTGTGCATTTGTAGTCTGTAGAACATCTCAAGTGCATCTTCAATGGAACAGCATCACCACACCAGACATCACCAACACTGAAACACAAGAGGTCATCAACACCATTATTCCAGAACATCATGGCAAAGACAAATCACAAAGACGAAGATGACAAAAACTCACAAGCACTTTATGAACAGTCCGAGGTAGAAATCAAGAAACTCAAAGAAAAGAACAAATTGCATGAAGAAACAATGAAAACATGTCAGTCAGAGTGTGAGGAGCTTCGAAAACAAGTCAAAGAGTTGCAGCAGCTAAAGGGAAGAGATGGAAATGAAATTCTTAAAGAAACAATAGAGAAATTGAAAGATGAAAATAAACAGTTAAATGAACAAGTGACACATTTCAAAATTGAAATTGCCACTTTGAACGAGAGGCTGTCATCTAAAGCAGAGAATGAAGAACGTTTGGAAACAGCTAGAACAGAACACGAGAAATATTTACAGGCACTACAAGTCAAGGTTGACAGCATGACAATCCAACTGGAAAGTAGTAACATCAAGTTGGAATCAAAACAAGAAATGGTCAAACATCTTGAAACCCGAAACAAAGAACTTACAAAACAATTAAATGACCTCAATCTAAAACTAAATGAACAAATAACTCATGAACAAACCAACCACCAGAATGAGCTTGCAAAGTACCAAGAAAAATGTAAGTTGCTAGAACATCAAGTTCAAGAGAGGGATGTGAAAATCAGTAATTTTGAAGGCAAGATGGAAGTCACTGCTTTAAACCTACAACAGATACAATATTTGCTCACTACCATAAACCAAAGAGAGGCTGCAAAAGATATTGTAGTGACTGTTACTGAAGAACCACAGAAGAAAAAGTCCAGAGATCACATAACTGACTCTTTTGCAAAGTGCTCCAAACAAGATCTAATAGAAATCATTGAAACTCACGTAGACCAGATTGAAGCTCTGCATCAGAAGTTATACAGATACAAACGTGAAATTAAAAACTTACAACGAAAGATTCAGTTAGTTATATGAATCACTTGAAGGACAAATTAGTATAAGCAATGTGAGTTTGTTAGTAACATTGCTATAGATTTCATTGAATTCCCCTTTCAACTATGTACAATTATGTTAAATGTTGTATATTAAACATCTTGTGTGTATAATAGTAATTAGAGCATATAGACAGGGTGTATTTTGACAGTAAAACTTTATTGCAAAAGACCTTGTAAAACAGTACTTGATAATTGTACCACTAAAAGTGGAGCCAGCAGTCATTGGGGGCAATGGGGTGAGCCCCAAACCAGCAAATATCTCAGAAAACATCCTTGTTTGCTTGTTTGTGCAGTTAACTGCATCTGGTACGTACGTATGCATGTTCCAAGCGCTTACTAAACTTCCTTATTTCTTTATACCATCAACAGTGTCCGGTACAAATGTCACAACTGTTTACTGAGCTTCCTTATTTGCCCTTACGGTCGACAGTGTTACGCAGCAGGTAAGCATGTTGTAAACATATGCTGGACTTCCTAATTTACTTGTATGGTTGACACTCGACAGTGTCATGATATGTATGTCTGAATTCCTTAGTTTGTTTGTCCTTTTCATGCTGGCCTCAACTTAATTCTGATAACCATAGTGACTGAGGAAAGTCGAAGAGACCACCCAGCAGTGACACAGACTTTTTCTGAAAGCTGCCCTCTTACAAGCCAATCTTGTACAACATAATCAATGCACACAATGCTACAACAATTCTGTGCAGCAGATTTCATTAATTTAATCATGATAACATTGCTGTGTCTTGAGTTCACTTGCTTAATTGATGATTTAACATAAACAATTGTCACTTGATCCTAAGAATTGCCCCACAATGCTGTTAGTATCTGTCTAGCTTATTTTTTGTGCTAAAGTGAATAATATAATGTAGAATGGTTTGGTGCATGTACTACTATATTTTGACGAAGTTACACATGTCCACAGTTATGATGACAAAAAGTATGTAGCATTCTCGTCATACATCAAACTTTATAAACTTATGGCTTTTGTGAACATACAAGTCAGTAATTTAGTATCTCAATGGCTTTAAGATTGTAAAAGCGTCATTCTACCTACAATGGTTGCAATGATGTCAATGCCAAACAATTTTATAATGGCCAGGTCTGACAGCATCTTTGCAATGTACAACCTTTAGACAATCTAAGTGAAAGCAACCCTCAAGCCCTCCACCACAGACCACCTGATTTCTGGATTGAATGTCATGATTAAAATATACAGACAGCTGAAGGTACAGTTTGTCACTGTGAGACTATAAAGCTTAGCACTCACTACTCATTGTATGTACTGTAGCAGTTAATTTTAGAGTGACTTTTATCATTGAAAAGAACTACAAAATAAGTTGCATGCTATAACATTGGGGTGGTGGTAAATATTCAGTTGTGGTTAAAGGGCACTATATATGGTATTATTGTTTAATAGATATAAAAGCAGTATGCACATGGGGGAATAAATTGCATACATCTACAGTTTTGCCATTATTCAACAAAAATGCGCATGATATATATTAAGAAAGTTGGATTGGCTTTCAATTTTTTCTGTAAAAATTAAGACATTGTCAAAGAAAGTATGATTGCTTCTAATATTATAATTGCTGTGTATACTATGTACAGTGGTAGGTACACACATACGATGTTTTGTCCCTGGAAGGCCTGGATCAGTTGTAAATATTATTCGTGAATATCAAGTGTATGCAAATTGGTTTCTACTTAGTAGGGCTTGATAGCTTATTGTCTGTACTTTTTGAAGTTAACTATTCACCTTGGACACATTGATAAATTCATACAATTGTCTCATTACCATGCAGGTACAAAGAATTAAAGTAGACATGTATGGCCAGCTACGAGTAAACAGCAGATGTTTATGCTCAATCAGCTTGTGGGAAAAAGACTATATTGCTGTATTTGTTGCCAAGAGATGTTGTCAGTTTATGGTCTGAGGGGTAACAGTGTGTACACAATCTTAATAGATATGTCATATTGTGGCAGGTTGTACACAAGCTGACATGGCTACATGGGTATAAGACTGTGACCACACTGGTAACCACACGAATCACAATCCCTTAGCAACACATACTTCAATCTAATAAATTAGACAATGGTATGCAGACTTCACTTTGATGTGTGGAGGTCTCTCTTTTAGTTTATAAAGCAGGTCTCTTATCTGTTTACAACCACAATGAGACCCACAGTTGTGCAATTAGCCTCTTGTTGGACAAGTATTGTAACACACCAAGCAAATTAAGAGCAGCATGATTATAATGAAGAAATCCTGCAGCTATTCAAAAGTTTAAACCATCATCATAACTGGCTAATACATAAAGAAGCAGCTTTCATATTGCTCTGTATACCTATCACCCTATTGACTTTTAATCTCACACATCTCTCTACATCCTCAAATACAAAAACTTACAAATCGTTATCACGCTCCATTTTACAATCCATGGCTTGCTGTGACCTCTCAAATCTTAGAACCCCCCCCCCCCGGAAAAAAAAAACAAAACAAAATAAGGCTACTTTTGAGGGTTTGTATTCCATGAACATATAAGGTGATTTAGCTGAAATTTAAAACTGTGAGGTGCTGAAGGTGGCCGGCAGCTGTAATGCAAAAATTGTGTATTTTCAAGTAGGGACCACAGAGCTATGAAAGCATAAAAAACATGCTTTCTTTCTTCCTGTCAGTATACCCATGGTGTGGCACACTGGCTTTCTTGGCCACACAATACACTACTGTGTGTCTTGATATCCTGCACATGCATTACAATGTGTAGCTGGTGTTAGAAAATAATTACAACATTTGTTATATTTGACATTAACATTACAGGAAAATTTCTATGGATCAACAGGACTCACTAAACATGCCTGGATATCAAAAGAGGAAATGAAAAAATGTGAATAACTTATTGTTGTACTAATGTTATTTGCATATAAAATATATTGATTATCAAAACTGAGAAAGGTATATACCAGTACAGCAGTATTTTTCTTGCAACAGCATGTTCACTTTTATAATTCTAAGTTAGGCATATCTAGGCTATCTGGTTTGATAAGGCACACTGCTGCAGAAGTTAGCCCAATCTAGGGGTGTGTGAGGATATTCCCTCCAAATAATTTGAAGGTAAAATAGCTAATAATATATTACGAAACTCTTGATATATATGATAAAGAACATTAGTTTCTTTGTAATTACACAGATTGCTATACTACTTGAGTCCATTGGTGTCGTTTTACCTACAGTATCACGGGGAGCCTCTAAGAAACTGTGTTTGTGGTGAACGAATTTTTCAGCATGTTAACTTTTAATGTCAACATTCTCACTCTCTGTATTTAGTCTTCTGTAAGCTTCCTTACTTATTATGATCAGACAAACAGGTTTCTGTAGGACCAGAATTGGTATTCCTAATTATGTATTATGCCAAGTAATTGATGTATAGGTGAAGCTATATAGTAGCTACTCATATCCATCATCAGCCTATGTGTTTAACTGGAACTAAGGGTGTCAATTTAAAGATATGCATATGACATGTTTCAGTCTGGTGTATGATCAGCTTTCCTTCTCAAACAGCTAAGAAAAGGATGCAGTAAGTCTGGACTCATAGAAACCTGTTAATCTTATCATAAGTGATGACCTGTCAGGAGGAAATGACTAAAGGGAGGGAAAATACAGCTGTATCAGGGGGGGGGGGGGGAAGTAATGTAAGAATCTCTGTGCTTACTTTGCATCTAGGGGCCATGCCCACTAGATTGTCAGATTGCTTCTGGTGCATTCTCAGGTACAGTGCCTGAGAATAGCATGCCGCTTCAGAAATTTTTGTATTTTAGACTTCTTAGATTGCTTTTGGTACATTCCGAAGTACTTGAGAATAACATGCAGCTTCAGGAAAATTTAGCGTTTTAGACTCTCGTACATTGCTTCTGATAGGTACCTGAGAATAATGTGCCACTCCAGAAAAATTTAGACTCTTGAAAGTTGCTTCTAGTGCTTTCTCCTGTACCTGAGATGCCGCTCCCTGGAATTTAGACTCTCTTAGGTCAACGTTGAAACCGGGTCACTACTGCTGACCCAGATGACCTGCTGACCCAGATGACCTGCTGACCCAGATGACCTGCTGACCCAGATGACCTGCTGACCCAGATGACCTACTGACCCGGATTTATTAAAGCCGAGACGTGTTTCAGCTAGTCTTGAGCGAACGAGTCTACATTTTGAGCGTTCGATTCGTGTTGAGTAAATATTGCAACTTCAGCCTAGCTGTAGGTTGAAGACCAAAAAAAAAGAAAAAAAAAAAAGGTCTTCACCTACTGACAATAGCTACCCCTCACTATAGATACCCTCAATTTCGTGCTACATACTACACTTACTAACAAATGAGCGTGGCTGAGCGTATGTTTGTAATGCGATAAGTGGGCGTGGCTCACGAAAGAGCTACGCGATAGCGTGTATAAGTTTCCACGTCGTCAAACAAACAATTTCGTTTCTCACGTGATCCAATCCAGGTCAGACCCGGATAAATTGTAAACCGGGTCAGACCCGGATGACCCGGAGAAAATGTGACCGGGATAACCCGACCCGGTTTCAACGCTGTCTTAGGTTGCTTCTGATGCATCCTGAGGTATTTTCATTTAAATTATTGCTTAAAATTTAAAGGGGGGAACTCTCCCCTAAATGAAGCCACGCCCATGTAAAGGCTAGAACATGTAAATACAAGGAGTGATATTATAAATACTATACTTTTATTCTTTGAGGTTAGCTGGTCATCTTAGACATGTACAACTCTTAGTTCAAATTTTGCTATAACTGCCTCATTGCCACTGCCACAATTCAAAATCATGACAGCAATAATCATGTTGTAAAATGAGTGTGGAGACAAAGCTGGCTTTCAGGCAATAAGTACTAAAGTAGACATGTACGGCCAGCTACGAGTAAATACCAGATGTCCATGGATAACAAAGACATGCTCAATCAGCTCGTGGGAAAGACTATATTGCTGTATGTGTTGCTAAGAGATGTTATCAGTTTATGGTCTGAGGGGTAACAGTGTGTACACAACCTTAATAGCTATGTCACATTTTGTCAGTTTATGACATGGTCACATGGCTATAAGACTGTGACCACACTGGTGACCACACAAGACCATAATCTCTTAGCAACACATGCATCAATCAAATAAAAATTATATTCTTAATTAGACAATGGTATACAGACTTTGCTTTGATGTGTGAGGGTCCCTTATTTACACTTTCAGGACTCTTATTGGTAAGACACCTGTTTACAACCACAATGAGATCCAGTTATGAAAATAGCCTCTTGTGGACAATTGGTACTATAAACACCTAGCAAAGTGCAACATGATTATATAACCAAGAAATTGTACACAGGTAATCTTTTGAGCCTGTTTCCTGTAGCTATTCATAGGGATTAAAGCATCATCGTAGCTGGCTAGTACTTAAATACACATTCATCAAGTTAACAAACCATTGTCATGCCCCATCTTGCAAACTCCATGGCCCATCATGCCCTATAAAGTCTTTAGGAAAAGAGCTTGCTGAAATGCTGAAATACTGCATTTAAAGTACAGGTATGTCATTACACAGTAATTTTCAGCGTGTGTAAACATGTGACGGACAGTGGAAGGTGCTTGGCTATCGTTGATGACAAAGAAGAACATAACAGTGAAGAGACAGACATTTGTAGTAGCAAGAAACCAGACACCATCATGAAAGATGGGAGGATAAAGAGGCCATTTCTCGCAAGAAGCTTAACCTATCAATGAATAAATACGTACCACTTGCTGACACTATCGGTGACCCAGCTGGTGAAGAACACAGCAATGTACACTAATCTACTAGCAAGTAGACAGCTTGTTGTATCACAATGTGAATTCAATACTCCATCCAGAGGGCGATATTAATTACAAATGGACTTTGAAATGGGTCAATTATCACCACTGTTAAATTTTCGTCCATTTGAATCTTGATCTGTCCAACCCAGGTCTCACCTCCACTGATTTGAAGCTGCCATTTTGAATGCAGTGCCACAATGCCGTGGCTTATACTTATAATAGGCAATATTCACAAAGCACAGTGGCTAATACCAAACACTTGAAGTGATTGCAGTCTTCCCTTTGATATATCAATGTCTACGTATATACAGGTCTTTCACAGCAAAGCCCTGCACTGAATTTTACTGAAATTATACTAAAACATTCAGATGCAATACTATAAAGCAGTATGTATTGAAAGGACAATACAAGCATAGGGTCAATGAAGCTTGTGTTACTGACCATCTTTATAAAGATCATATCTCTATAAAGGCACATTAAATTCCCCATTTATACCCTGTCTAAAGCAGCTACCTGCCTTTTTTAAAGCAGCTACCTGCCTTTTTTAAGGCAAAAAAGTTTGGTCCATAGGTGACCGGCTTAGATTCCAGTGTAGTAGCTAACTACTGACTTCCAAAAAGCCATTACGTATGTAGGATATTGTACATGGTAACAATGCATACATAATAATAGGAAGAAAGTTTTTTAAACATTAGGAAATTGGTATTAATAGCTTTACTTGACCTATACAACCATCCACATACATATGGGGAGCAAGATAATTGCATAAAATTTAAATGGTCTTTATTAAGAGGCGGTCTTTGCTAGGAGGTGGTCTTATAAAGAGGTTACCACTAGGTAGAATTATCTAATGTGCCATTCCATTTTAACCTATTTTATGTACACAACCTAACTTTTAAAATAACTGCTGTAATATACAATGTGTCATAGACAAACTGTACCTTAAGCTGTCAGCACACTGTACTGTATACCTTGGCACTCAGCTTTTGTAGTGCATTGCAAAGTTGCTGTCAGACCATCAGGTACTTCAGAAGTCATTACTGTGTTTCTTTAGTATTTGCTTCTTTACCAACACATTGAGTTCCAGTAACGCATAGTCAAATAATCACTAATTACTCCTACACAGCCAGCTTGTATCATTATTCATAAGTTGTGCTACACACAGTAGGGCAAGATGTCAAGACATAGCAATATAGTGTGCGAGTGTGCGTACACACCACATTCCTTAGCAGTACAAATAACCCACAAGCTAATCAAGTTATGGTCACATGACTACTTCAATTTTAATATTTTATGCTTAGTGACTTTGGTTTTCATGACACTGGGCAATTAGTCCAGCATACTGGATCCAGTCACAGTTAACAGATTCTGTGAACAGCAGAAATGCAATGTGCTGTTATGGTGCTGTATCATTAGACTACATCATTACAGATTACATCATGGTGCTGTTTTGTGTCAAGGATGGTGTAATAATCGTGTTAATTACCTCCATGAGCAGACTGAGGCAAAGATTGTATTGGTAATGTCCTGGTGATGTATTTGAAACATCATTGAAGGTCTCCTTCCGTTTCACAAATCCATAGCGAACCACATTCTTTTCTTTACCAGCGCTTATAAGAGCTCTGTATGGGGGAACAAAGAGCTTATGTCCATTGCACTTTAAAACATTCATTATGATCTAGATTCAGCTTTTTATAACATAAGTTTCTGAATTGCTGTTTGTTTTGTCATAGAGTGCGTGAAGCAATCCGATTGGCTCTGCCAACATTCCAGCAGTGTTCACGGATTGTGTACAACAGTGACCAGACGGTTTACTTGCCACCCCCACACAAACTGTCTGGCACACAAGACTATCATACAATGTGAAAGTTACTCTGATTGCTTTTGATGTGAAGATCAAAGTAATAACAGTTATGATGAGGCATAACAACAATTATGGTTATGTGGCCTATAATGTTAAAAGGTTACTTACTAACCACAAAGATTAAGGGTGCACGCTGTCAGGCTCAGCCTCATAGGATGATAAACATTTGTGTGCACACCTGATATATTTTCCAAAGCCATGTCATGACAGGCTGTGACACATGAACAAAAAAATCATGTCTACCTACAGTAAATAAGATTTCTTACACAAAGAGTCATAACAAGAGTTCATAATAACATACTAAGGAGAGCACCTAGCCCAGGAAGTTTATGACATAGTGACAAGGCCTTGTGACTTTTGAAAATCATTAGCACTGCCTCACTAATTACATATGAAACTAGGATACAGTATTAGCCACTTTGCGGTTTTGTTATATGGTAATGAACTTCCCTCTCAGGTATACTCAAAGGTAAATTTATATGCCGATGATGTATCACGTACTTTATTGTCACACATGGTTTGAAGCTGACTGTTTTGTGTTGCAACTGAACCTAGTGATGGGCATACTTTTGGCAGACGGAGTTTAATTTAATGTACGTGGTTTTCTAAGAATTCCCACTAAAGGGAGCCCTATTGGTTCAAATACTGCATTGAATCCGTTCCTATTAACGAAATATCTCACTGTAATGATATCTCTGATGGCCATCAAACTCATGGAGTTTAAGCATGAGACACATACATCATACTGCAAGTGTATAGGATAACTATTTTTGATATGTTTCATTGTGCAAAAATGGTGGGTTAGTCAGGCCTTGAAACACTAAATAAGTTGACATGGCCCTAACTTTGCTACTAAAGCTAATACTTTTTACAGAATAATTATGAAGTAGATATTGTGCTGGTACCACTTTACAAACTAGAACGGCTGTTTGTTTGACCAGCAGTTCGTCTGTTTTATTGGACTATTATTAAACATATACTAGTTGTAAGAAAGTAAGTTTATGGTGAATTCGAGGTAAGAGGGAATGAAGCATTTGCCGCATTGAACTCACCATAAACTTATCATCTACAGACAGTGAAAGACATCATGTGTAACAGGCAAACGTCAATTAACTAGCATTAGGGCTAGGGTCAGGTTTAGCCTTGGTTTCTTCTCCTTTGTGAATTTAATAGAGATAACTTTGGGTTCACATTTATAAGGCAGAAACTAAGGAGAAGGGTGGCTGGCAGTGCCATGATAGCTACAGTGGTAATGAGTATGATGAGTAAGAGTTCTGGATTCGATGCCCAAAGCAGACTACTCTGGTGTATTTTATTTTTTCTTTAATACTTTGGATTTTTGTTTAAGTTTATCACCAGTTCTATATATAAAACCTGCAAACAATTAATGGTCACTGTATAACTCTCTGCCCACAGTGAATCCTACCCCTTGAATTTTAAGTCTAGGGAGTGGCTAGTACTAAGCATAAAGTTTACTTCTTCCACTCTTGAACGAACTTCCTGTTCAGTCAAATGTAATTCCACCCCTAATGATTTTTGTAATATCTCTCAAAAAAGACGTCAAACTGACAGCACTGAGTAACGATCAGCAATAAATGTGAATGAGCTTGACAATAATACAATAATAAACTTACAATAACCATATTCACGAATGGTCCAGCGAGGAATGATCACCTTGTAACAATGTAGCCGACTGTAGCGAGCCCCTCAGTGCCGTTTCAATCTGAATGATGAAATCATTAGTATACATAGTCATAGAGAAACGGACGAACTCGGAAGTATTAGCACGCTTTTCAACAGGGTATATTATATGCAAACTCTTGGTCACAGAGTCAATCTTGTGTGCTGTGCAGTGTCTGAACCACGTAGCTTGTGCACAGCGTTAATCTGACACGTATCTGCGTGCTTCGTATTGCAATACACGCTGCTATATATCTGTACGTAGCTAGCTATTTCACTTGACTTGAGCTGTTGTGAATTAAAGGTAAGACGAGTGTGTGGGTTCTTTGCTTGTAGCTATACATTAAGTTATTTACACTAATAGCTAGGCTACGTAATCTCTTACAATTGCTACCGTATGCTTATCAGTCGATTTCAGCTTGGACAAATGTCATCACTGGAGGACTACTATCCTAGCATCATCAGGTTATTGGATGTACAAGTGATTGGTCCTTACCTGGTGAAACGAGGAGTCCTCAGCAGCCAAGACTACTATGACAATTATGTTGGACCACTTCAGAAAGGAGAGACCAGCAACTACAAGTTGTCATTGAAATTGACCAATAAGTGTTTGAAGAAGCCAAAGGACTTCCTTGAAGCACTGGAAGAATCACTCAACAGCACAAACCATGCTGATCATCAGGAACTGTTGGAAACATTGTCAGCTGTGGGTAATGATAGTGTAAATGTGAGTGGCTAGCTAGAGCTGCTTTCTTATCCGCAATATTTTGCATGTAGGCAGGCGGTCATTGTTTGTGGCTATTCATTATTGAATAAAAGGCTCCAAATCATATATCCCATCTATAGCTAAGTCATTTCACTGTCTTTGTTGAGCAGCAAGAAATGTTCAGTTTCAGGCTGTGCTATGAAATGACAGCATCTAAATGTGATTACTATAGCTATAGCTAGGATGCTTGACAGGAGGAAACTTTGACGAATTTGTTATGATAGGATTTTGGCAAGGCAAATTTGCTGTTAGCTAATTGTACTGGACAAAGTTTTTTAGTTTGGCGAAACACCGATAGCTATCATTCACCAAATTTGCCGAACTTTCCTCTTCCTACTACACATGATGAAATTTGAGCAGAGTGAAATGTCATAGCTAGCTACAAAAGAGTTCTATAATAGAGTTATTTATTACATACCTACTGAAGGTTGTAGCTACAGGGATTTGTTACTTCTTGCAAAATTGGAGAGAAAAATGTGAAGAGTATAATTTGGCATCTTATGTGTTGACTATAGCCACAAAAATGCATAGTCGACTTACTAGTTGTTTACTAATACCATTCCTAATATGGACAACAACATTCTCTGGTTAAGTAAGGAAGGTATGTGATGCTTTGTAGATAGCTATTCTCCATAGAATGTTGTGAATAAAGCTGGCTTGCAAATGTATGGTCATTAGGCTGTATGTTCTTTGTGTTAGGACTACTGGACTCATGTTTTCTGTTTTGTCTTTTAAGCAAATATTCAGACAACTGGTTGAAGTTACGTACACATACACATACATATATTGCTACACTTAATGTGGAATATACAAGTGCTCGTCTGGCCTTACCACATTTTTTACCCACACAGAAAACAAAGTGGTCTGACCACATAAAACTACAATGCACTTGTCACCTTTACCCAGCTGTAGTTGTTGTGTATCAGCTACCGATGGATGTAGTGGCAAAACAGATATACTTCAGCTGCTTAGTTTTGCTGACTTGGATGCTCATTAGAATGCATGGAACTTCCCCTAGCATATAATATTTTTTTGCATAAATGTTAAGCCTCTTGGTAAGGTAACCATCACACACCGGAAATCCACTGTTGATCATTAGAAGAAACTGGACTGATCTTGATTTAAACTTAGTGATGGTGCTAACTACTATGTGCTTCTTTTGCACATATTTCAATACTGATTAGCAAACAATACTAGCCAAGCAATAATGGTAATTGTGTGCAACCCTTAAGTTGAAAGATCTCCCTACATATTTGACATTCAGTGTAGCAATAAAACAAAAACAAACAAACAAAAACATGGTTCCATCACTCCATTCCACTAGTCCCATTCTGTTATTGCATATATGTATACAGTCTTAGGTGTTTATCAAAATTCTGGACTCTTTGTCTTAAACACCAAAGGTGTGAGTTAGCTAATTGTATTAACAACTATTTGCCGAGACAGAAGCTTATCATGCATATATTCATATACCACAATAATTCCCTTAGCCACATCATAAGAATTGTTATTTTAGCAAGTCACGTTTACTCACACATATAAACAGGACGTTATACTAATTTAATTAAGTATATAAAGCCTCGTTAATGAACTCTCATAATATTATATGACTAACAGCCCATTCAACCTTCTTATGGGTTCCTCTAATGACCTCCATGCTCATATAGTAATCAATACACTACTCTTGTGGCATATAAAGTTGTACTGTTCAGTATAGTTATATAAAGGTTGAATATGAAGGGATGGCTGTGTGGCTACCCCCTTAGGCACTTTGCTAGATTGCAAGTTGTCTAGCAATCAAACTATCACCTCACCACCTACATAGGCTAATAGCTTTAGTAGCTCATTCTAAGAAAGGGTTGAGATCTGCTTTTAATCACCTCCGCAGGCCAAGAAAAAGAATTTGGTCCATAGAGCTGCCCATAAAGTGAAGAAGAGAGTGTTTGCCAAGCAGGTAAAGTAACTATATGTATGCTCGGAATTTATAATGCAGTTATCAAGATCATGTATTATGCAACTACTAGCATCATGTATGTCACAGCAACTCTTTAGCATTACAAGCTTCTAATCTTGATGTCTAAACAAAAGACCAGAAACATTTGAGGCCAGCATTTGCATGTATTTACAATGCCAGTATTTGTATATTTCATTGGAATTTACTTCATACCTTCATGTTGTACCCTCCTTGATGGTTTCTTTAGTGCATTGGGTGTTAATACAGTAGGTTGCAAAATAAAGTTTATGTTTTGTAATTGTAATTACAGTGTGACTACTAAGTAATTACGCTTGTTTGTACTGTAATTACATTTTGACCGTAATCCGTAATTATGCAAAAAAGTGGTTTATCACCAGCCATATTTACAATATATTCATAATTACCAATAGAGTACAATTCGTAATTACGCTTTTGTAATTACGCTACTACAACATAATTACAATTACAAAATGTAAACTTTTTTTTGAAGCCTACTGTATTTTAGATTCAGTATTTATTTAAAAGGCCAGCATTTATTTCTGTTATTATACCCTCTACTTCAGCTACTAAACAGGACCTAGACTTTACATGAGACTGGGTGTAATTTGAGGCAATACAACTAGTTAATTAAAAACTATTTTGCATAAATTTGTGCTTCAGGTTTATGAGTGTTACAGGTATTTGGTGTATTTTTATCATAGAGCTCTGTTGCAGACATTCACATATCACAGAACAACACAAGGAGTGATCACTCAATGATGCGACACTACAGTAACACTGATGTTAAAAATTCTGACGAGATCACACAGGATAAATCAGCAGAGGTAGTACATATAACCAGTGTATAGTTGTGTAAAGTGGATAATTGAGAGGCAGAATATTTTCAAACTTTGCATAAAATAGTAATGGTAGAGAGGACCCTCTTGAAGGATACCCATAAAGCACAGATGTGCCAGTGCTGTGAGCAGCGTAGGTGGTCCTAAAAGAGACCAGGGGATGGAGCACCGGTCCTCCTGGTTAAAAAAATGTTTGGGGAAATGTTGCAGCATAAGTTGGAATTGTTAGGTTTGCTTTTAAGCATCAATTTTAGCCATTTTAAGTTGGGGGTTTCACCCCAGACTTTCTGGTAAATCAGACTGTGTCTCTACCTTTATGTCAACTCTAGAATAGCCATTGGTGGTATTACTGTATGTTATCCTAGGTATTACCTATACTAGGATCACTTAAGGTAATACCATAAGACATCCAGTGCTAGGATTTTTCAGTGGATAAACAACCCTGAAAGAACGATGTAATAATCACCAAGGAATAGCCTGGGTGATTATTACATCATTCCTGAGAGGTGTTTATCTATCCTAGCATTGCATGTCTTCTTTATTTAGACAATGGCCTCTGTAACTGGAATTTTCTTAGTATTCCACAAACTGTGTAAATTGCTTGTCAAAATTTGTGGCTAGGTGTCTTATCCAGTAAGTACATCTGTGTATAGGTCTCTTACCAGAATTCAAACCCTGCATACTTTGCAAATATCTAGGCATTCTCCAAATTCCATTGTCTAAAATCACTCACAATTCCAAACTATCTCATTTCAGCCTATTAGATATGCTCGCTATTAATTTTGCTACTTATAGCCTCCATGTTTACAATAATAACTTTTGGCTCATACATATGAGTATCTGTTTAAACAGGTTGTTGTGCTACTTCTAAAAACCAGCAGCTAACTAACTCATAACAAACTATGTAGTGCTATGCTATTATTTTAGCTATAATAGGTTTTTGGTTTTGCAATAATACATCGATTAATTAAGTTATTGTAATTTTGGATTTCATAATTTATGAAATTTTCGTAATTCTTCAATCTTCAATTGCATTGCTATGCACTGTTAAGGAAGCGCTTGTTAAACAAACCGCTTTTAACAACATATTACACACAGAAGTATCTTCTAAACTGTTTCTATAGTTTGACTATTGTGTTTTTTCCCACAAATTCTCTCAATAAACCCTCAAAACTACCTTTCATTTTTGTTAGGGGACATGTCCCCTTTCAACTTGAAGGGATAGGCTATTCCTGGTAGTCTACGAGATCTGTACTATTGTTTTTCAGTTGTTAAATGCCTGTAGAACCTGAAGGGAAGGTAATTCACAAAGTCTGAGGAGAGTTGCCACATCCGTATATCGACCACCAGAAAGAAACCACCTCAGAGCAAAGTTCAGCAAAGTTCATGCTTTGACAATTAACAATTTTGCTCATGTGAGCGCATATGGACATACACAGGTAGGTAGATAGGTAGGTACACACGTACTCACGTCACGCACACACACACACACACACACACACACACACACACACACACACACACACACACACACACACACACACACACACACACACACACACACACGCACACACACACACACACATACGCACACACATATATGCACACACTTTGCTGGCCGTGGGTGGTTTAAAAACAATGTTGATAATTAAAATTTCAAATAAAACAGTCATAGCCATAGTGATTGCTGTACTTAATTTTTGAGTTACTGACTGACTGTTCTATTAGAGTATGCCATTTTTCTTTTGTATGTGTTTTCACAGGCAAGAATAAGTAGTATGGCATAATTCTGTCCATTATGCTAGATGCTTCAAGCACCAATAGTGATAAAGCATTATCTGCAGGTGCCTAATATGATTTTGCCTTGTTGCGACTGAGCTCTAGAGATGCACAAAGATCATTTTTAGTTCCTGTATAATACACACTTGTCTGCCACTTGACTACATAACACATTATTGTGTGTCTTTATTATTAAGTAATGGTATGAGGTTTTTGTAGTTTTTTGATGATGGTTGTCTCTAAATATGATAACTGTTTATAAAAAGTATTGTCTAATTGTATGCAGACACTTGATGGGCCTGTCATAAACTGTCAGATAACTTTATAAGCTTGCTGTCACAATCATTAATTTTAGACATTGCATTTATCAATGACATGCAGCCTATCAATAGCTACTGTCTACAAAATCTCATGCTTGCAATAAACTTGTTGGCATTATACTGTATGTCAAGTCAGTATAATACATTTAATTGTTTAGCTACAAACTGGATGGTCTTTTAAACCACCGAATGCTTCAAACTCTTCTCTGGATTTACCACCTACCCATTCAGATTGTGTGAGTTTTACATTACTGTACTGAATGTATGAGCATGAAGATGTGTAGGATGCATGAGTGTACATGTGTACCATATAGTCTGGTAGTTTGATACACGCACGCGTACACTTCATAGGTAATTACTATACAGTCCTTGGGGGCCAAAAAGACCCAGCATTTAGACAAAGCACTGTAACTTCTGCTGCAGTAATGTGGGTAATAAACCATTGTGTCAGGGGTGGAGAACAGTACTCAAAAGTGTGTGTGTGTGTGTGTGTGTGTGTGTGTGTGTGTGTGTGTGTGTGTGTGTGTGTGTGTGTGGGGGGGGGGGGGGGGGGAGTCATGTGGGTTGGTTGTAAGTTACAAAATGTTTTAAAATCATTAACCGTACCTTAGTGTGCTTTGCACTCTAGCATGCAAAGCGCGCCAATACTAAGGGGTCTGGAGGCATGCCCCCACAGGAAAATTTTGAGATTTGGATGTTTTGAGATTGAATCTGAGAGCATTTTCAGTGGAACATGTGTACTTGAATAGGATACTGCTATGCAATGACTATCATTGAGACACTGTACATCAGTAAATGAAGGCATTTCAGATAGACTCATGCTGTTGATTATATACATATAGATATAAGGGTTGTAGTGAAGACATATTGAATTAATTGCATATAGCAGGGCAAACTTATAATGATTCCGCTGAATGTTCTATTAGAGTAGTTAGGTGACTGCTCTATTAGAGTATATCGATCTCATGCACTCCCAGTACTGATTCATGCAATATTCCATGCTTGCATAACCTTTAGCACAAATCCCAGTAAATAAAGGCAAAGTAAGTGGGCTAATGACTAAAGTAGTTGCTTTACTTTGGCAACTAGGCATTGGAAAAAGTGAGGGGGGCAGTTGCCCCCTCTGCCCCCCCCCCCCCCCTATTTCTCCGCCCCTGCATTGTGTTATGCTGGAACCCCAACTTGATATTCCCTTATGAAATACAAGATGAAAATCAATATTTTTATAGGTGATGCAGTTGGAAAATCTTCCACAGCAACTTCTGCCAATAGCAAAATCAACTGTGCAGCATGATCAGTTTTTGAAAATCCTTTTGATACTGTGGCAAGTACAATAATAGTAGATCCTGAGACCATCTACATAGTAGAATGTTTTCATAGTCAATTCCTCTTTGCAAATTACTGCAGAAATTTGGACCCTTTCACAAAAGCAATTTTGGTGCAACATGCAGCCTTCTTTTCTAAGGTAATAGACAGTATATTTTGTTGCTCATTAAATCATTTGCTTAATTCAATTTGCTCAATTGCTGCTGACTCCTGTATAACTGATGGCTTATGTTTTATTTCAGTTGGCAGAGTTATCTTAATGTATTCTGACTTGTATTAGAGTAAGTGAATGCTCTATTATAGTATCTCAACTTTATTTCTGTAAAGTGGTGCAAACTAGGGATCTGCAATACATATCGATACGGCAATATATCGATACAGCAAATAAGTATCACGATACGATACTGTACTTAGAAAGTATCGATATATCGAAGTTTTCTAGTAGAAACAGTCAGTGATTGCTCTATTACTGTAACAGTGATCTAGATACTCAAATAGAAAGCCTCTGTTTAAAATGCAACGCTACGAGAAGCCATATAATTGCATGTGTATTAGTGCTACTGTTAACGCCTGTTATGGCTAAAATATTCTTACCCAAGTCTTCTAAATGGTTGCACTTCAAGTATATAGGACTGTACCACTAAGAAATAAACAATCTGCTGATACTAGCCATCTTGACAACTCATCAAAATCCGGAGTAATCCGGACAAACCTTTGTGGGAGCATGCATTAAAATGTTTGTGGTAGCTAAATTGTCTGGATGGTGTAATAGAGGCAGGTATCCTGGTAGAGATGTACTTTCATACTAAACACACTGGCTCTTTGTCATACTACAGTTTATCATCACTCACTGAATAAACTAAGAAATTTGTATACACAGTGAGATACACAGTGAATGTAGAATCAGTGTTGCCTCTTTAAGGTACAGATAAATATACAACTATTTTAGTTAATATGCCAGTCATAACTAGTCATGACCACTTCATTATAGTATCGTGATACAGTATCGTATCGAACAGTTTATTGATGGTGATACGCGATACATCAAATGCACTGTATCGCAGTACACTAGTGCAAACTACCAATCAAGGGTTGTAATATAAATGTTTATAAGTTGCAGTAGTACTTCGTAGTGCATTCATTATGTTTGCTTTCTTTCGAGTATGTGCATTGCACAATGTTTGAGAATCATCATATTGTGGCAGTACAATGCTTTCGCTATACCTGTGGGTTGAGCTACAGTAGTCACCTTCACATATCCATCAGTTCTGCTTGCAACACTATCAGGTTCTTCTTCCTGTAGATCAGTGACTGCCTGTTAATCAGACTCTTAGACTAGTTCTTGATTACTATATAAATGGTTAATCATTGGCATATAGGTTAAAATTGCAATGTTCATGGTAGTCATTCACCAACTTTGTCTTCTGCAGCTCTGAGACACACAAGGATTTACCAGTGGAGAATCTCTTGTTCATTGTGGTCCTGGTTTTAGTATAATTATGCTTATAGAGTTAGCAATTCTGCTTTCCATTGTGTCATAAGTGTTGAGTCACAAACTTTTCTGCCAGTCCATATTTTGATAATGGATGGTATGGCTGGACATGATGGTGTGTGATTCTATTACCTTCCATGAATGTGGAAACCCTGAGGAAGAATATGTAATGGAGCTGACAGCAACTCCTGCATACACTGTCGTAATTATATGACTTGTTACCTGGTAATTTTAGGTGCAGTTTCCAAAACCTATAATAGGAATTGTCTATACTTTGTAAACCTCTTCATGCTTAATAGTTGTATCATTTGGTTTAAAGGGAGTAGCCAGCTTTCACTGTTGACATCCTAGCTAGTCTATATACAGTGTGCTTAATCTATGCCTCTAATAGTCCAGCAAATTTATGTCCCTGGTGGAATAGCCAAAACAAATGTGTACTTGGAGTGTTTTGATGGTAGGATTTGGCATGCATTGTGATGTACAATCCAAATATATGCTCAAAATTTTCACCTGTTATGCTCTTCAGTATTTCTATTATGCTTGCATTATGCTCCAACATTTCTTACAATTATCATGGAACATTTTAATTATTAGAGAGCACTGATCTAAGGAGCTATATACAGTACGTATTGTAGTTCCATTTTCCACTGATTGCTCTATTAGGGAATATCGATCTATTTTCAAGGAATTAATCTCCATAGTTTGAAGTATCGACATTAATGCTAGTTATGCTGGCATAGCACTCTAGCCTACTATGCCTTTTGTTATGCTGACATATTTGATGTGGGTCTAATGACCTTTATCAGGCATTTTCTGTTGGTAGTTCTTGTTCCTTCCTTCTGTTCCCATCCCATTTCCTATAATGCTACTTACCAACCACAAATTTGTTCCAAATAACAGTTTCAACAGTTACAGGTTTTTGCCAGTCATTGCAACTCAGCCATACACTTGGCTGGCAGGTGCTCAAATTTTACAAAAAACCTTGTTATTCTAGTGTATGTGGCTTTCAAACATGTCATATAGCACTATCAAGATTAAACTCACTACTGGCATGGCCTATCATCCAGCATTGTTATAAAAGTTGTCTTTTATCATGTAGTAAAATCAGAAATTTTGATTATCACAGAATCCTGAAATTCTCAATCGGTTCCTTCATCAGGTTGAATTGATGTAGCCTACAATTGAGCATTTTCTTGTGTTCTATACTTGCTAAGAAGCTATGCCACATGTTGTACTCTAACTGACATGCAATCACAACTACATGTACATGTACATATTATGAATGTGAATATGCATCCATGTAGTGTCTTCCTTAGTTTCACACGGCAGATGATTTGGTTGTGTCAGTGGTAGCTTTGCTACTAAACTGAATCAGTGTTATTTCACAAGCTATTATTGGTGATGATTTTTGGTCCAGCGTAGCACAGTTAGAGCATGTTTTATTTTGCATTGATCCTGATTTGTAGTCATTCTGAGGATTAAATATCTGTCTTTTCTTAAACTACACAAGTACAAGGAAACACTAAAAAAACTTTAAGATCGAGTGAGGATCATAGCAGTAAATGTAAAGAACAAGAGAGTTAGCCTACAGCTGCAGTTGCATGTATACTAGTACACATTCATTTACTGTCTATACTTCAGTCATATAACTTGCTATAACCATGACTGAAGTAGGGATTAAATGCCCACTATAGTCGGTACGCATTCACCTGAGCCCCTGCCAAATATAGTAATATCAAAGAGGTGAACATGTGTTCACTCCCAATGGTTTTGTACTGGAACAAGCATGTTTTCATGTTATAAACATGTTTGCGTGCCCGAATCGTCCATACTAAATGTATGGGTATTAAATGGATGGGATATTATTAAAGCCTCATAACTCACTTGTTCTTGCCCGCATCAAAGTGCTTTTTTGAGTAACAGTTCCGATGTTTAAAGAGCTTCACAGTGCCACCAAATGCTTGGACAGCTGGCCCAAGTAACAAGAGTTATTAACAAGAAATGAGGCTCAGGTGAATGCAAACAGACTATAGTGTAGAGCTGCAGATATGTGTAGGTGAGCTCTCATGTTTATTTGCTATTATCCTAGTTTCCCTACAAGATTTTAAAATTATTTTTTCTCATAATTATTGGTTTATTTACTTATTTTGTAATATAACTATGACTGGTGAATTTGTGTATACTGCATCAAAGGAAGAATGACACCAGAAATATAAACAACTTTTGCATCTGAACATGTTCCCCGACTATCAATTACTGAAACCTGCAGTGGCTATTTCCAGCTGTTCTGTCTATTACAATAAAAAGTGCTATGCAAATAATCCAGTTATAACAGACATAATGGACAATTCCCAGTATTAACACAGTGACGGATCTATAAATTTTTAGAGAGGGGTTTCAGATTCAGGAAGTTTTCAATAACTGTGATCCCAGACTGTCCAGCTGGGGTGAATGCTTCCTTGATAGCTCAGTGGCCAATAGCTACATAGATCCATGGCATAAACTAGCTAGCAATGAATCAGTAAAAATCACTCCACAGCATTGTTTCACAGGTGAATCTTGAATGTTTTGAAGCAAAGTTGCTTTGCACTCATTAAAATGATAATTATTTTCAGAGGTGCTTAACACGCCTAAACATCGTGATGGCATTTTCAGTGATTTCAAAGGCAAAGTACGAAGTTTGGCCAGTAGAAAAAATCCCAATATAATACATGGTGATTTTATCACCCATAAGAATCGTAAATAAATTTGGGACGTGTGCAGTATTTTCAGAGGGGTGAAACCATTGCAACCCCCCTGTATCCACCACTGTAACATGTAAGCCATAATGTACTACCTGCAAATCAACACCTTTGTGGTAGTAGAGAAACCAGAGATGCACATAAAGAAGACAAAGGTACATGCACTGTAGCAGCTGTGATGGATGAAAATGTACATATTGGCCTATGTGTAACATTGAACAGTGAAGAAACCAAGCCTGTAGCCTTAACCATATTCAAGGCTATAAAGACATCAATTGGGTAGTCAGTTAGTCAGTAGAAAACTGGTTGGATAATTGGAAACAAAGTTCAATAAAGAAAGCATTTAGGGTCACTCTGAAGGTACTTTTGGGCTTGATTATGCCTCTTACCAATACTGCCAGGCTATCATGAACGAAAGCTGAGACTGGTGTCTGGCCAGCAAAATGTAAAACAGTACAAACCTTCATTACTCCTACAATACAGTACCGTTGTACAGTACTGTTGTACTGTATCATTATGTTCCTATCAACTGTATCATTTTGTAGTAAAAATAAGAGCCATTTGCTATTTGTTTAACATGTGAATATAAATAGCTAGACTCTATGGTATGCAAGAAGCGATATATGCCTAATACTATCTTTACAGCAACCACCTCTTCGGTTAACTGGGTCACTGAAACATCTTAATAGAAGCCTTGGAAATGTAAGTAGGTTTTTCATGTATGTTAAATTAGAGTAGAGTCAGTATTTGACGGTATTTTGTCATTTTAGTCTGTTAGTCACATTAAGCAGTGCAATGGTTCAGTATCGCTTCCATCATCACCAACTTGTTTACCAAGACAACACAGATCCGGATCATTATCTATTCCTTTAAGTTACAGCACCACAGCTAAAACAGAGACAGAACTTTATCAACAGTCAAAATTAGAAATTGAAAGGCTTAAAGAAAGGAACAAATTCCAAGAAGAAGTTTTAAAGAAGTTGCAATCAGAATGTGATGAGCTAAAAAGTCAAGTTAAGGAGCTGGAACGTCTTAAGGAAAGGGAAGGGTTGCAAAAAGAAATGATTGAGAAATTTAAAAGTGAAAACAAGCAACTAAATGAACACACAACTGAGCTTAAGGTAGAGGTTGCTACTTTGAATGAAAAACTGTCAAATACAAAGGAAAATGAAGAACAATCCAAAGCTGCAAGAAATGAACTTGAGAAGTGCTTGCAAAGTTTACAAAGCAAAGTAGAAACCATGACAGTTCAAGTGGAGAGTGCTGATGTGAAATTGAATTCAAAGCAAGAGAAGATTGAACATGTTGAAGCACAGAACAGAGACTTGAGAAAACAAATAACTGAACTAAAACAAAAACTAACACAACAGCAAACACAAGCAAGAATTGACCATAGCAAACATCAAAAAGAAATTGAAAAGTATCAACAAAGATGTGAGCAGATGGAAAATCAAGTACAGGAAAAAGATAACAAACTGAGCAATATTGAAGGAAAGATGGAAAACACATCAGAGAATTTGAAACAAATACAAGAAATACTTGCCAATTTGAATGAAAAGGAGGAGATAGATGATCCACCTTCACTACATAAACAGGATTCCGGAAAAGTTGCAGAAGTGATCATCAGAAAAAATGGTGTTGAGTGCTCCAAACAACAGCTGGTATTGGAATGTTCAAAGCAGGACCTGGTGGATATTATTGAGGTATATATTGAACAGATTGAAGAACTCCACCACAAAGTACACTTGTACCAGTGTGAGATCAGGAAATTGAAATTAAAACTGAAGAGTCTTGTGTAACATGTAGTATATAAATACGTATATATACAAGCTTATGGCTTAATGCACCAAGTACGTAATTATGTGTGTATTGCTTGACATTTTAAGTGGTTGCAACTCCAAGTTTAAACATACGTTATAACATTGATTAAAGTTAATGTAGTATGTTTTGATGTGTGCATGTTTTATAAAATATATTGTCTGTACAAATGCAAGTCATGGAGCCACAGTGGTTACTCCTAGGCCATTTTTTTGGATGCACAATTGCAAATTAATATTCTTGTTCATGTACATGTGAGATTCTGAAGAAGGCACACAAAGCAATTGATCAACTGCACAAATGTATATAATTATCTTGCATTCAATCAAAATGTTGACCTGGATCAAGATTAGCTATGATAATGGTAACAAATTACTGTTTGGAAAGTAAATATGATGATTTTAAGTGAATCTTGTTGATTTCTGGGTTGAGAGTAGGCCGGCTGAATCAAATATGATTAAATTTTCCCAAAATACTTTAGGAATTTCCCAAAATATTCACCTATGTATTATGCTCTCTGTGTTCCCATTATGCTCCTAGGTTAACAACATTTCTTACAATAATCTTGGAACATTTTAATCAGTGCATGAATACTCTATTAGAGTATTTTACTACAAAGTGACAGAGTTCCATCAGAGAATAACATTAATCTAAGGAACTATGTGCAATGTATTTGAGTGCTCTATTGCAGTTTGCATTTTCTACTGACTGCTCTATTTCAAGGATACATAGTTCGAAATACCCAGCTAGCGTTATGCTGGAATTGCACTCTGGCCTATTATGTGTTTAATGTGCTGGCATACTTGATGCAGTCATAGTTGGGAGGCCTAGAGCCTTAACATCTCAACATTGTATATGAGTAGTTTTATGTAAGTCTCCCTCAATTTTATGCATGCAGTCAGTTAGAGAAATGCCAGTGATAATTACACACCACCCTGAACCTCATTAAAATTTGTGCCCAGAGTGTTGTGTACAATTGCACATGTGTATATATACCCTATAAGTGATATGGTGATATTAAACGGGTGGGTAGTGAGTCCCCAAACAGATAAATAGTGGCATATATGTGACTGGGCTTGCAAAAATAGGGCATGTGGGAACATGATTTTTGCCTATTTTTTCAAACTTTCGCTATTCATAACTTTTGTACCATTACACTATGGCTATGCAATATTTAGCTCTTAGCAGACTTTATGATGCATGTTACAGAATACAAATATTCTGTTCCAGTAGTGAGATATGACCTGTAGTGTGACTGTGCCCACATGCTCTATTTTCACAGGCCTGGTCACATATTTGATTTGATTACAGCCGTACATTTGTAATTTTGTATTTTTGGGTACATACATTAACAATGAGTTTTGCCAGTTACGTAAATTACCTGCTTTTTTAGTTGTAGAGTTTGTGAGACTGGCTTCATGGATCTAGCTTAGCAAGTTGTTATATGTCATAATCACAATAAAAGTCTACCTCATAATATACTCAGGCCAAAACTTTATAGTTCTGGATTTGCAGTCTGATATGTTTTTATGAACCTCCAAGAGTGACACAGCAGGTAATAACTGTAACAGTTTACTGTGGCACATATATTGTATGCAATCATAGTGGGTAGGTATAGTCATACACTTTCCATTGCATTAGTTTTTATAAAGCCAGCATTTTGCATAGGCACAAACTATAATACAAAAGTATATATTATATATATATGAGTGAGCTTGATATTTCAGGAATAAAAGTTTATTCAGATGACATTGTTTTAATACATGTTGAAACATTTTCACAGAGTGTTCCTGTGTGTATACACAGTAGCTATACAAATCAAAACCAGAAATAATGGAAGAATACCAAAATAATATAATGAAATACTTTTAAGACTTGGCAGTAAACAGTTGCAAACAGTGGATGAGAAAATGGTGTCTAGAGAATCTGGGGACACTATAGTAAGGTCACATTATTAACAAATGGCTGAAAACTAAACCATGTGCTTACTTCATTGTCATTTAAAAATACATGATTTTCATTTGGTTGATATATAGACAGTACATAGCTATAACTGTGCTATAAATTCAGAATTATACTGGTATGACTTTTATGGCAACATTTGTACATGCTTTAGCACAGGTCACTAATTGCTGAAATAGTATAATTATGATGATAGTTATATATATACACAGGCATGAGTGCTTTGCCTGATATATATATATATATATACATGTAATAGTTATACCACGGGCACGAGTGCTTTGCCTGATATATACGCATGTGAGTGCGTATATACAGGCAAAGCACGAGTGCCCGTGGTATAACTAATATGTTCTACTTTAGCATGTAGACCCACCTAATTGACAAAATCGTTCGTTGCTATATCCTTCTCTTATATAGGGAACCAAGTAAGCTGTGCTTGTGGGATTGAATTTGCCAAACAAACTGTGATTGTGGGATTCAATTTTAATACATCAAACAGTAGTTTGATTATATTTTTGCTAATATAGAGACTAGTGTTAATTGAGTTACTTTAATTTCTACATTTGTAAAAGTAAAAAAACAAACTAGTGCTGATGTATTAAAATTGAATCCCACAATCACAGGTTGTTTGGCAGAATTCACTCCCACAATCACAGCTTGCTTGATTCCCTATATAAGAGAAGAGGATAACAGCATAACATCAAAGAGATCTGATGATTTCTGGATATAGTGTGCACTCCTATTAGGTGTGCAATGTCTCAAGTTAACGAGATATACACACTGGTGGCAGTGCATATATCTTGTTAAGGCAGTGTGTAATGAGATATACGCACTGCCTTAACAAGATATATGTACTGCCTTAACGAGATATACGCACTGGTAGCAGTGTGTATATCTCATTAACATTTTGAATCAGTGCGATATGTGATATATATGCGCTGGCTTTCCTTTGATCTGAGGTGTGAAGTGGTACATATATATATAAAGGAATGCTGAATGACCTTTTAACAAGCTTTGTGGATAATTATATATATAGGCCACACATGGACAATAGAAGAACTTAATTATCTGTAGAGCTTAATCTGAAAGTAAAAGGTCGAATTCTCTTCTGCATGAAAGCACGATGTGTAGCTATGTATGCATAATGGTCTGTAATTGCAAAGCTAATGTGAATCTAGCTAGCCTGGTCTCTAATTCTCCATCCGTCAAATACAGAGGAGACACACACACATAACACAATACGTTGCACCCAGCACACACATACACATGCATGCCCACACACATACAAGCGTGCATGCACACACATACAATAATAAGAGGGTTGTGTTATGGGATCTATACATACATATGTGCAACAAAAGAATGCCTACTGTCCTACTGTAACTACATAGCTACTGTCCTACTGTAACTACATAGCTATTGTCCTACATAGCTACATAGCTACTGTCCTACATAGCTAATTAAGGATGTGTCATTTAATGCCATGATGAATATCAAATTTGTAAAGAAATCTTACTAACATGAAGCTGTGAAAGTAATAATCCACTTTTCTACACTGAATAGGTTATGCCATAAAATCATTTTGGCTATCTGCTATCTATGAAAATGGGTAAGCATTAGTATAATGGAATGAAAAGTAACTTTGTGACATCTATATAACTGTACTTATTTATGATATAATACTACATCTTAGCATCTCTCAGTCTACAATATGATGCCGTTTGCTACAAAAATACCACCTTAATAATCCAACATACATTCTTTTTATCTGTCCTGTAAATTATAGCTATGCCACATAGCAGCTACATGGCATGACACATTCTGCTAGAACTGAAAACAGAAGTATGGTATTACAAGTGTAGATGATTACCAGCAAATGACAAGTTTCCAGTAATGTTATCTCATATGATAATAACAATTGTGAAAACTGAAAACTGTGTAGTTCGATACACATATCTATGTGTGGGTGTGTACATGCATCTGTATGTGTGAAAGTGTATGAGTATATGTGTGGCTGGAGTACCCTCCAGGTTTAATGCATGGTTATGCCCAGTTGCTGTTGTTTCCTTGAGCAAGAAACTATACTCGCATTGTTCCTCAACCCCAACCTGGTAACTGGGGAAGCAACTCACCCAGGTGTAACACCAATGGGCACTGTAGGAAAGTTGTGTGTGTGTGTGCGTGTGTGTGCGTGTGTGTGTGTGTGTGTGTGTGTGTGTGTGTGTGTGTGTGTGTGTGTGTGTGTGTGTGCGTGCGTGCGTGTGCACACACACACACACACACACACACACACACGCTGTCTATATGATAGCGTGCACTGTGATTTTAGATTTTATTTCATATTATATACAAGCATACTTGTTGTAGCTATGTATTTGTTGTGTGTAACTACACCTCTATGTGTGTGTGTGTGTGTGTGTGTGTGTGTGTGTGTGTGTGTGTGTGTGTGTGTGTGTGTGTGTGTGTGTGTGTGTGTGTGTGTGTGTGTGTGTGTGTGCATGTGTGTGTGTGTGTGTGTGTGTGTGTGTGTGTGTGTGTGTGTGTGTGTGTGTGTGTGTGTGTGTGTGTGCATGTGTGTGTGTGTGTGTGTGAGTGCCCTGCATATAAATGGTTGTACAGATTTATACCGTCCCTAGGGTTTCCCACTCAATGTGGGAAGATTTACTTCTTTCACACGGACTGATCATTTGGATAAAGCAAACAAGTACTAATTTATTATTGGATTGTTTGTAGCATTAAAATCAGTATAATTTTAGCATACGTTAATATTGAAAAGGTGGTCACATGAATACTGGCTTCATTGGTCCAGTGGAATAGGAAGACGCCTTCATTCAGTGTTTCTGATACTTTTCACACAGAATCACCATTAAGATAAAACAAACAAGTTTTAATTTTCTGCCTATTGTTTTCATTATCAGTGTATGTACACTGTGTAAATATCCATAAGTGGTCACATGGCTAACAATCCCACAACAGCTTTATTGGATGTGCTCATACATCTTATATTACAAGATGTAGAAGCTTTCATTTAGGTAAGAAATACACTTAGATCACCTGGTTTTTGACTTGACTGTCCAATGTACCTGCATTGGTATTGGGTCACGTGACCACTTATGGACATTTTTATGCTGATTTCAAATGAACAATCAAATAATTAATTAACACGTCAGTCTGACATCTTCCTATCATACATAATCGTTACTGGATAATCATGTGATGCTACATAGTCGTAATGAATTCAACCGCAGCCGGAAGTTAATTAAACGATCATACACGTGATCCGTTAGCATCAACCCGTGTGTGTTGAGCTCACCATAAACGTGTTAAGAACACTGCAGTTAGTGCGTTATTAGGACTGATTATTAAGTGGCTTATTTCTCTACCGGAATCTTCATGTAAGTACGGACACGCTTTAGCTGATAATTGAGGTGTAAATGTATTCAGCTCAACTGATTGACCAGTAACTAGCTACAGTATGTAGCTAGCTGTATTTAACTATAGTGTATTGAATTGATTTGCATTTTTTTTGTATCTACATAGCTACAGCTACACAGGTAAGTATGTATACGTACATATACTGGTGCCAGCCATTCAGTATTGTTGCATGTTTTATTTCCGCTTATGGATTGGATAATTGGGTGTTTTCACTCCCTAATTTGTAGCTATCTATAGAGCAGTGAATAGAAATTGGCTCAGATGTCATCACTGGAGAACTACTACCCTAGCATCATCAGGTTATTGGATGTACAAGTGATTGGTCCTTACCTGGTGAAACGAGGAGTCCTCAGCAGCCAAGACTACTATGACAATTATGTTGGACCACTTCAGAAAGGGGAGACCAGCAACTACAAGTTGTCATTGAAATTGACCAATAAGTGTTTGAAGAAGCCAAAGGACTTCCTTGAAGCACTGGAAGAATCACTCAACAACACAAACCATGCCAATCACCAGGAATTGTTGGAAACATTATCAGCTGTAGATGCCATACATGTGGTATGTAGGTGTCATCTAAGCTACATTAACTTACCTGTCAGTATGTACATAAGTGAATGATTTGAAATCATATGCGCATGCTAGCTATCAGGTGTCAGATCTCGGTCTGTGAAATCTCATACATTGCTTAAGTGATCAGGAATCATTTTAATCAGGTGGTAGTTAGTTTAGAGTGAGATTGAGTTAGTTTCCACATATGCATGCAATTTGATTCTGGGAACTCTGAAATCATACCACACATAAAGTAATTGTTTGGTGATACATGTATAGCTATGTACACATGCACACACACACACACACACACACACACACACACACACACACACACACACACACACACACACACACACACACACACACACACACACACACACACACACACACACACACACACACACACACACACACACACACACACACACGCACACACACACACACACCCACACCCACGCACACACGCACGCGCGCACACACACACACACATGCATACACATAAAAATTATACATGAATCTGGTTGTATATCTTTGCATATCTCTGTGTATATGTACGTGTTGTGTTGTGTTGTGTGTGTGCACGTATAATGTGGTATGTATAATTTATGTTAACTAAGAGGAATCTGTTTATAGGTTAAGAAAAAGAATTTGGCTCACAGGGCTGCCCACAAAGTGAAAAAAAGAGTGTTTAGTACGCAGGTATGTATGTACTTCAACTACATAGTTTGATAGTTCTAGCTACATAGCTGATGACAACTCCATGAATGGAGTATCAGTTCTTAAAGCCATGATTGAGAAACTAAAGTATCCAAATATGTACATTTCTCTTGATAAGATGTATATACAGTACTAGATCACGTTTTTCTTATTTTGTATGTTTACTTTTGTTGATCACATGATCATCCTGTTTTACTTTGAAGTCTTTAGATTACCAGTAACAATGTAAAGCTGCATACTTTTTCAATAAATTTAGTCCTGCATGGCTAGGATGCATGGCCTTAGGGTCTTCTATGAAGTTGCCAACCTATGATAGCGTAGTTGTATGTAGTTCGGAGTATATTCATTATGTAATATGTTTGTAGAAATCTGCTGTAGATATTTTAATGGCAGAACAAAGTTCAAAAAGTCACCAGATGATGGAGAATGGATACCATAATAATAGTGACAATAGCTCTTCTAGTGGAATTGCTGTTGGTGACATATCAGACGTAAGTACATATAAATACAATTCATAGTAATCAGAAATCTAACAATGGAATCCTTAAGTTGTGAAATCAAATGTGGCAGTTAAGAAATGACTGCAATGATGTTAATACTAATCAATTTCGAAAATTACATGTATATAGTTTTATGTCATCATTACTATTAACATTGTTGCTCTACCAGTTAGGCACTGGAGGGTGAACATGGAAGACAGAGCCTGTCTTCAAAACCTTAGTTTAAAAGTTGTGAATTCAAACCAACCAACCAAGAACTTTTTTCAGAAAGTACATGCTTGTTCATACACAAGTGTAGTAGACATATTTTCTTGTATCTTGTAATAATATATATACAAATACGTACCTTATATACTATGCTTGTGGTATTGATCAGTTTACTGGTTTGTAATAAGAGTTATAGCCTTTTGATCAAAGTAGGGAGCAAACGTTTTACTGTGTGTTTCAGATCTAATGCTGGTAAATACCTTCATTGTTTATAGACAAAGAACAGATGGTGCTCTATGCCACTAAACGCATCATGCTCTTCACTGGACACATCTTCTATTTGTGCTAACGTAAGTTGAGTAAATTAAAATGTGATGTCTAACAGTACTATTTTTTTTCTACTTGAAAAACGAACAGTTATGGAGTTGTACTGTATTATATGGAAAGTTAAACATGATTATGTGTAGTGTGGAGAAATTAATACAGCACAAAGTCAGTTGTTGTATTGATTCACCACAAGTGATTTTAAAACCAGACTAATTATCTTTACAGGATTGAGATACTATAAAGAACAGTCACCTTACCGTAGAGTCTCTTGCAGATGCTTAAAAAATAGTATAATTTAATGTATAGTTGTTAAGTGCATGTGCCTGATATAAAAACCTTGTTGTGAGTGTTTATGGATTTACTTTCTTGGGGTGGTGTGATGTGCAGTCACCATGTATACTAAGAGTCCAGTTTCTGTGGAAATCCTTTGTGCAGATAATGACAGAGAACACGTTTATACAGCAGAAGACCATTTTGCTGGTAAGCACAGTGAAATCCATGTCATTGGTAGCCAATTAATAGGTGAAATTTTGAGCCTCACATATTTGATACACCTCTAGCATTTATTTTTTGTATCACAGCATATTGTGTTGGAGCTTTGTGTTTGTTCACATGTGCTTATCAACCATGATGAAGGACAACAAATTAACATAATATATGTGTGCTTAATTAACAAGACTTTATGGTATAATAAGAACCCAAAAATGTACATGTAAGCCACAAAAGAATGCAAAGGGTGATCAGATCAACAAGGAGGTGTCCATCCAGGTCATACAGGAGACTGTGCTGTATGAAGTCATATAGATGTACAAGATGTTACTTGCCTGCAATAGCATATAATTTCAATTACTCTTGTATGGTTTCCAAGCTGATTAAAATAATTATTGGTCTCAATGGTCAATTTAGTAGTTCCCAAACACACTGTAAGGCACTAATTCTGGCAAATTGTTTTGTATACCTTACTTGTTCCACAGAAAATGTGGTACTTCAATCACAAAGTAAACAGTTCTTGCAAAATTTGTTGCTTAACTACTGTACTATATAGTGTTGTTTATTAGAACTTCCACTCCACATTCAGTCTTTATAATATCTGGGGGCATGTCTCCAGACCCCCATCTTCAGGATACTTTGCGTAACATGATGTA
Source organism: Dysidea avara (assembly GCF_963678975.1). Classification (NCBI taxonomy): domain Eukaryota; kingdom Metazoa; phylum Porifera; class Demospongiae; order Dictyoceratida; family Dysideidae; genus Dysidea; species Dysidea avara. The sequence continues at coordinate 38,982,053 of NC_089275.1, read as the reverse complement.
ATCACACTACACAAAAGGTCCTGACCAATGGTGGATCCAGCATGGGGCATTTGGGGCAAATGTCCCCTCTGCCAATTCCTTTTAGCACTTGCAAGTAAAACCAAAATCAGTATATTGCTTGAGCACCAGTGACATATTAAATACTCTTAGTTTGAAAGGGAGACATATCTCCTCCCATTTACTGCTAAACCAAACTCAAACTGTCACCCAACACTTTTGTGTGTATTAAGTGCCTCTAAAATAATTACCGTTTGGCAGCATTAATAGCTTTTGTAACTGCTTTGAGGGCTTCACAACCTTCTGCTATGGCTTAAATAGTAAAATTCAACAATGAACACTACTGAGAGGTGATTATTTGCTGCTGCTGTGTTTATACATCAACTATAACAAGTTGTAGCTAGCTATATATTAGCTGCTCAAAGTACTTTCCCTTTTTAATGGTGTGGATATGAACTCATTTGCACCCCTCCCCTTGCCAGTTCCTGTATCCGCCCTTGCTGACCACCTTTTCATCTAAAGAATCTACCCAGACAAAAGTCTTGAAAGTTTCATGCCGGCTAGTGAAGAAGATGGTGGAAACTACACAATTTTACCACTGAAAAAGCACAACCTGTTTATAACAATAAAAACTTCAAAGTGTCTGTTATAGAGAAATTATATTACCGTACTATAGCTGGAAAGTTTGGCAGGAGGAAACTTTGGTGGCGAATTTGCTGTGATAGGATTTTGGCAAGAAAAAGGTTTAGCAAATTTGTTAGTAGCTAATACTGATTTGTATTGGACAAACAATTTGGTGGGTTTTAGTTTAACAAAACACTGCTCACTCACCAAATTCACCAAAAGTTCCTTTTGCAGCTAGCTATACAGCAATGTAATGAATTTTGGAAAATCATCCTGATGGTTGTGCCTGAGAGTTTTGAAACTAGCATGATGCTGTTAATAGCAGGAAACACTTTTAAAATATTTTCTAAGATAATTCAAGGTATCTATAGTTTATTCTACCCTTAAATAGGTAGGAATTTAACTTATAATGCTGAGTTTCAGAACTGAATATTTTTATGTCAAATGCATCCATAAGGGTGATTTTCCACAATTTGGTCACGATTTGTGCCTAACTATAGCTAAATAGCTTTAGTTTTAGCTACGAACTTAATGCTTGGTTGAAATGCTTCTTTTTACAGGTAGAATATTAAATGTAGTGAAATTTAGGTGTCTTTAATGTTAACAGGACTATAATAAGCATGTGGGGATTTTTACTCATAGACCCCCTGTAATTAGTTTTCCTCTTTTACATAATGCCAATGGACAAAATGTACCACTCTGTCTACACTACGTGTAATTTACTGAGGAACTAGGCACAGAAAATTACCATAATAGTTATAATAATCTTTAATAAAATAAAATTCCTACTATAATCATGGATTGTATAGTACATGCATATGTCTGGTTGAAAGTTCATGTATGTATAGTAATCGTGTATGTTTTGCTATAGCAACAGCTTCATGGATTAAATTATTCACCACTAAACATGTGCCACCAAGATAGGACCTTTAGAAATGTAAGTTCTAATATAGCAGAGTACTGTTCAGAGGGTACTTGGTATGTCATTTGAAGAATAAAAACACACCATGCTCTATTGGCAAAATTTTCACAAGAGCAATTATACATAGCTGACAGATGATTTTCAATCCCCAAAATATAACTGATAACAAGGCATGCAATGCACAGTATGTTTTGATCTTGGAATGAATAGAGTAAGTACACTGTATACATAGCCCCTGTTAAAGCAAATAGGTGTGTCGTGCAGTCAAGAAAGCCAGCATACCAAACTGTGGTTATTTTGACAGGATGAAAGAAAGCGCATTTTCACATATGCATAGCTTCATAGTCCTTTTTGTAAACACATGATTTCTGCATTATAGATGTTCCCACAAACCTAATCTAAGTAAATTACCATATGCATTTCTGAAATACAAGCCCTGAAAGTCAGGCCCAATTCTTTGCATTTAAGGGGGCCTAATCTTTGTCTTTTTGCAAATGTTACAAAAGCCAGTGTAAAATGCAATTTTTACCTCAGTTGCCATAAAATTTGGCGTACATGATGGATGCATTGTTGCACCAAGTTTAGTGTCAATCTGATAACCATTCACGGAGTTATGGATAATTACTATGTAACACAGAGCACTATTTTGTCATGCTTGCAGGTAAACCACTTATGGAAATAGCTTGAAAATCAGTTTGTGTATAGGTTAACTATCATAGCTCAAACCATTTGTGGTTTAGAATAAATCTCAGTGATAGCTACAGGGTTACAAGGAGAAAGCCAATATAATGTAAAATCCTAGGGTCAAAATACTCTTATAGAACAGTCACCAAGTAGCAGAAAACTGAACAAAAGGTTGCCCCTGGGACTTCCACTGGATTGCTGTTGTTAGTTGCTTAACTCACTTAATGTCTACATTTAACCATCTGTACTTATTTTGTCATAGTTAGTGCATAAACGAATGCTAGAATTAAGCATTCGAATGTTTGAATGAAAAACTGCAATGTTTCTAATATTTAAAACCCACAATCAAAATATTGAATCTATGGAGTAAGACTTATTGTTGTGAGGATTCTATGCACTTACTTGTTGAAATACTCTTTGATATATATATATATATATATATATATATATATATATATATATAGACAGTAAAGTGAGTGTAAACAGTAGTGAAAGGTATAGTAGTTTATCACTGTAATCAACCTCACACCTGGCACTCTAGCGTTGCATGTAGCATTTTTGGCTTCACATGCACCTGACTGTAGACAGCAGGCTGTTAAATAAGTGCAAACAATGGTGAAGTATATGTTAACAACTTGACACCTGGCGTGTTGTGTCCTGTACTTTTTCAGCTGCATATGACCTATAATTATAATACATTGGGGCACCCGCACAAAGGATTTGATTGTTATGAATCCATATTCGAATGCTCCCAAATGAACGAACATTCAAATTTCAGAACATTCGTTTATGCACTAGTCATAATATAGTTTTAAAAGATCATAGACACATAGATTATCCATTGGTAAGTATGGACTTAAATAAAACATACACTACAATACTATTGTAACTTTTCTGTATTCTATTAATCATAATTGTGCCTGTAGATAAGAAGAAATTGGGTAAAAACAATCTCCCAATTTATGGCTGGCTTTTGGTGTATTTACTATACAAAAAAATGAAGTCCACGCAAAACAGCTAAGCTGTAAAAAGGGGTGCGAAAGTCTGAATGAAAAAGTTAGGTTGCTGCCAAGAAATGGCTGTAATGATGTTAGTGCCAATATTGCACCATGGCCATTTTTAAATTGATTGGCATTAGCACTGTTGCAGTCATTTCTTGGTTGCCACCTTTGATTTCACAACTTGTTTCACCAAGGATTTTTAAGGGCGCACTCCTTTTACTACTTAGTTGTTTTCACACTGTACAAGAAATGAGTAATTCACTACTGTTACACTACAAGAATACTTGAATGATTTTACTTGTTGTACGATGGATTTAAGCACTTGAAGACATTACCAAACTTATGTAACTAGGTAGTGATTGACAGCTAGTTAATAATATGCTATTAGTGATCTGCTAGCTGGAGCATACATTTTGTTGAATGAATTGATATTGTTATCTATTGAACATCTTTATTTATTGGAAACGGGATCATCCACATTTTCTCAAACTTCTTTCAAGTATATTATATGAATAATCACCTCAGTTTTCTTCACTGCTTCAACCTTAGCATTTGTCAGAAAGTAGGCATTGACAAAATGTTGGTATATAACAATTATTTGGAGCCTCATGTATATTACATGTACTTAGCCGCATATTCAGCCACAGAAGCTGTAATTGAGACTTGCTTAGTTCTACCACCTTTAATTATAACATTCTAACTGAACAGTAGTGCTTTATTATTACTAAGACTAACTTACTTGAAAAGAAAACATACAGTTCCTTTCCCCTAGTGTACTTTCTGTCATACTATGCTTTCTGTATTCTTGTGAAAATGCTAAAAATGATGGATGATCTCTTAGCGAAGAGTAGGTGGTAAAATATTTTTACTGGCAATTGCACTGCTAGAGTTGTTGAGTATATACAGCAGCCTGTCCGAAAGCTATTACAATTAGTACTATATAAGATGGCTACAGATGTCCTGTATATTTTACAAGTAGTCATAGGTGTAGCAGCATAGAGTTAGTGTAAATAGACATTGCTAGTCTCAGCTCTATGTTCATAAATGTTGAAATACTTTGTGGAGCAGTCATATACTGAACACTCTGCACAGCTGAAATTTATTTTTATTTTCCAACCTAGCTATTGGGTCACTAATTAAAATCAAACTCTGTATAATATATTGGAAACTTTTTGATTGTGCTGTTTGTTATGTCATTTAGTCTATTGGATGTATTGATCAACTTTATCAAACTTCAAATCAGTCATCGCCAACCTTTTCAAAAAAGTTCCATCAACTATCTACACCATTTCTGCACAGTATCACAACAAAGGGCAATGAAACATATGATAAAGACTTACAGCAACTTCATAAACAGTTTAAGTTAGAAAACAAGAGTGCTAAAGGAAAAGACATGTTTTACGAAGAGACTATGAAGAAATTACAGTCAGAATGTGACGTACTAAGAGGCCAAGTTAAGGAGCTGGAGTGGCTTAAAGAAAGGGAAGCATTACAAAGACAAACCATTGAGACGTTGACAGCTGAAAACAAGAATCTAAATGAACAACTGGCTCAACTTCAGGTAGAAATTGCAAGGAGTGAGCTTGGGAACAGTTTGCAGTGTTTACAAAGCAAAGTAGAAATTATGACCGTTCAAGTGGAGAGTAACTTGGACTCAAAGAAGGAGAAGATTGCACATGTTGAAACACAAAACAAAGATTTACAAAAACAAATAACTGAATTGAAACTAACATTATCACAACAACAAACACAAACAACACTTGATCATAGCAAACATCAACAAGAAATTGAAAAGTATCAACAAAAATGTGAGCAGATGGAAAGTCAAGTTCAGGAAAAAGATAACAAACTGAGTAATATTGAAGGAAAGATGGAAAACACATTAGAGAATTTACATCAAATACAAGAAATACTTGCCAATCTAAACAAAAAGGAGGAGTCAGAAGATGATACCTCTTCACTTCAGAACCAAGACACCAGAAATGTTGCGGAAGTGACCATCAGAAAGAATGGCATCGAGTGCTTTAAACAACAACTGATATTAGAATGTTCAAAACAGGACCTGGTGGATATTATTGAGGCCCATATTGAACAGATTGAAACACTCCATCAGGTGCTCTACTCCTATCATTGTAAAATTGGCAAATTACAGTTAAAACTCAAGTGCATTATATAATACTTAATGTAGCCTGATTTGGATATTTATGTTAGCATGTTGGGTATAAAATATATTGCCCATGTATGCACACATTGCTATTTTAATCCTATAATTATACATGTATGCAATATTCTATTGATTCATATTTGTATGTATTGGCTACTTGTGTATATATTTAGTTACATCATATGTATAGTTTAATGCAAAGAGAGTTACTTGCAAGGTAGAGTTTGGTAGTGAGGTGGTTTAGTTAACTTTGTAAAAGTGAGAAAAAGAATTCTCATCATTTTTCACAGTCCAAGTGTGATTGCGTGGTGTATAATGCATAGATGAATAAAAGGAGAAGCATAGAATTAATTTACACATGCTTCAGGTGCTTGTGATCCTTAGCTGAGAATGGCCCTTATGCATAAACCAGCAAAGCCATATAAAAACCATGACACGACTGCAATATCATTGCATCTCATTCATGCATGCAAATGTAAGCTATAAAACTTTAACACAGATTCATTGTCTCTAGGGGTCACACACATGTTCATAAAGCAAGAAAAGTTATGGGTAATTGGATAATTTTCTGGAGGACCTACTGTACTATGTAGCTGGTCACATATTTGATCCAAATATATACACATCCAACTTTTCCACCTTAACTGAAAAACCTATATTAGCTAAATTCAAGTTACCCCGGCAGTTGTAATGTCCATTTAGAATTCTTTCTGCTATGACCAATCTAGCTATTAGAGAAATTTTGACTGCTCTATTAGAGTATCTCAGTGTGGTTTTCCCAATGTAGTTAAATGGGTGCCCTTGTTTACCCTTAATCCATTTTTGAGGAATTAATGCAAGTTTCCCTGTAACTGTATACCACTCTGTCTTGTTCCCATTTATTTTGTATTTTTTTTGCTGCTAAACAACATACGTGTTCCTGCTGCTAGTCTATACAAGTTCAAATTTTCAGAGGGATTTCCAGTACCCCAAATATGCTCCCGTACTATACAACTGTCTGTCTAATACATGTAATAAATTTTTGGTACAGTGTACCTTTTACAGTAAATATGAATATTACAAATTTGTAAGTGTTCTGTTTTAAATAATTATATTATTGATTTCCAAAGGAGCTGCTTTTCAAATGTAAGGAAGACAACTAAAACACCTCTTGATGCATCACTTCAGTGCTATATGATGGTTGCTATGGTCATCATTTACTTGTTCAACAACTATACTCACTAAACATATTATGTAGCTGCAGAAAATATTAAAATGTACCGATATGACCATAAAAAAACAAGCAATTGTTTAAAACACCTCTTAAATTAAGATTATGCATAATTACATATACCAATGCTTTGCTTTTACAAACAGTTTCATAATGAGTAATTACAAAACTCTCACCAGGAGTTCACAAGTGCAATGCTCATGCACTGCACAAAACTTGTGTCCCATTATGTGTTCTTTCCAATTAAGTTTCTGATTTACATCTACAAGGGAGTTCCAAGAATTTTGGTGATAGCTAGGTTTCCAAATTTTCTGTTGCTTGCACACTTGAATCGGCAGAAAGGGGGCATGCTCCCTCAGGAAATTTTGTATTCTGAGATTGAATCTGGTAACAATTTTTACCAAAGGATCTTTACAGCTGTAATTGATTGAAATATAGGCTGCTTATGCCTGGCAGCAGGCTAAAGAGGTGAAGCTATTTGAAGTTTGAAGCATACAACAGACATGGATGTGAAAACTTTCAGGTCTTACACACTCTGAGATATGATTTTAGACTATTTTTACTAAGTAAATTTAAAAAATATGACTATTGTATTAATAACAGTAGTTGACTGTTCTAATAGAGTATTAATACCTTTGTAAATCAATGAAAAATTAATTGCCTGACCTGTTTCTGGAAACCTCAGAAACCCCCTTCCCCAGATCTGCCCCTGGTATAGCACAGGAAGATGGTAGATACTATATAACTATACTATAATATTATGTTGTATACCAATGGCGGATCCAGGATGGGGCATTTGGGGCAAATGCCCCCCCACTCGTGGAGGAGCCAGCCATACTTCTGAAATACTAAACTTTATGTCAGGCCAAGATCAGTTTATAAAACACATGAAAATATGCACATTTTACTAGCATTTATTACAAATTCACCTTAAACCAAGCTGTGAAATTGTCATCCAGCACCTTCATGCGTACTAAGCGCTTCTAAAAATTATTATTATGTTGATATTAGTTAAGACAATCGGAGCCTATTAAACAGCTTTTAAGACTTTACAACCATCTGCAAAGGCCAAAATGACAAAAATCAACGGTGAGACACTGCTAAAAGGTGATTAATTGCTGTTTCAAAAATGCAGCAATTAACAAGAGAATCTGGCTCTCCCCAACCACGCCCCTCCCCTTGCCAGCTCCTGGATCCGCCCCTGTATACTATAGTAATTTATGACTGCATGATATGCATAATCTATACTTGATGTCTCCTTTTCTTTCAGATTGATATGGTAAAAGTCTTTTTTATTAACTCAACAGATTGCATAGCTTTAGCAGAAACTTTGTCACATTGTAGTGTAAGTCAGGCTTGGACGTATCCAGACTCTCAAATCCTTTTCTGATGAGACAACATCAAGCTTAGAATTAGACCCATTGTTGTAGTATCCATAAGGTAAAGCTTTAGTACCATACTATAAATGTTTGCATTTAGTTAGCCCAACCAAAGTTTATCAAATTGTTCTGAATTAGTATTAGTATGGCAATGCCTGTGGTTCAAAAATAGTACAATTGCTTAGCTCTACAAAAATTAACTGAAAGTGCGCCAACAAAGATTTAAAATTGTTCACTGAATCTGCATTCACAACGTATAGTCAAGTAAAATTTTCCACATTAAGAATTCTGGTGAAGAAATACTTGACCCTACACTTTCAAGGGCGTAGGCAGGGAGGGTTCGGACGAACCCCCCTTTCAGCAGAATTTTTAAAATTAAAAATCACATCAAATCTTACAGTTCTGGAGTTCTCCGGTAGCTACTTTCCAACTGGCGCTCCTCTTACTACTCTTGAGGGTCACATCACATTAATGCTGAACCCTGCAAATCATATCTATTGCATCACGTGATCAATTGCGCACGTGATGAATGGCGCGGGTGAAATGGCGAAGGACTGTTCAGTGGTTGGTTGAGACATATTACAAGCTTAAGGCATAGATAATATAAGGTAAGGTATACATTATCTATGCTTAAGGCAGCAGCATAAACAGCAGTGTGTAGGTTTTAGCTAGTTAGATGCACAAACACCTTTTAATGTTACTGCCTAAGGGCACATTTTGTGTATGCATCATTTTCGTTCAAACATTGTCTAGGGGAAGCACCCAGGTCTTCCCCTTAAGACATTCCGGCCACTTTAAATCCGAACCCCCTTCAAAATAATCCTGGCTACGCCCCTGACTAATCTTAAAAAAGGTTTAAATAACTTAGATTCATGTCCCCTTGTAGTGGTGTTTGTGTAAAAAGTCTAAGCTAAAATAATTGCTTACAATTTTGTACAATAGAATTAGATCCCCTCTAAGTCATTGATGATGTAGGGCTCCAAGTAATCAAAAGATTTCTTAATAATTCTCAGGAGGCGAATAGCCTGGGCAGTTACCTCAGTGCTATGGTCATAGAACTTTAAGTGGTTGTCAAATATAATCCTAAGATCTTTGTGGGATGTTACACTTTCAACTAGATAAATCATTAACAAACAGTACAGCTAGAGGGCCCAAAATGGACCCTGAGGTACTCCACTAGTAACAGATACAGGGCAGAACTTTCTACCATTCAGCACTACTTGTTGTTTTTTAAAGCAATAGCTACTCTTTATCCAGTCCAACATATATACCAAACAATGAAAACTTAAAAAATTGTATTAAGCGTTGATGTGGCAGAGTCAAATGTCTTTTAAAATCTAGGTAAATCATTTCAATTGCCGTGGAATGGTTAGCCACTGTCGCTATAGTTACTATGTGGTGCATGTAACAAAATCCTACCCATCCTCCAGTGTCAGGTTAAAGGCTAGTTGTAAAAGATAGTTTTTTTAGCCATGCATTGAGGGTTATCATGGTGGCTATGATGAGGAAATACAAGTAGCTAAGGTAAGTAAGGGGGTTTCCAGACAGCTGGGTATTCCGGACACTTAGTTTTTAATCTGCTACTGAAGGATGGAATCGAAACCAATCAGGCTATGGTTTAAGTACCTAAGTACCCTACTTGTGTACTATAAAATACTAAAGTTCTGTTTCGATAGCTTTAAGGATTTCCGAGATACATCACAATTCACTTGCGCGTGTAGAATATTTTTGTGTAAAAAACTTTTACTACGCATGTTAACAGGAGATTGAGGGCACCGTTCATAATTCTAAGTGACCATAGGCAGCGCAAATTATCAGCCATACTATTCAGTGAACGGATATATGATTTAGAGATAGTACAACTGGAATCCAAGCCCATTACCTGCGACGTTTTTACTGATGCTGTCTCCCTGTCTAAATAACATTTAAAAAAAACAACAACGTGTTATTTAAACTGGCATGCACAATCAACACAACCAGCAGCCCAGAGAAGTCCCAAGCAAGGATCCACGGGGCTACACTACTTAACTATGCTGTTTCGGTATTAAGGCAAGGACTGATACTGATTTCTAAGTAGTAGATCAAATGTCGCATCTTCGAAAGTGCTGCAAGACGTACGCACGGTCCAAGCAAAGTTGGCAGCAGTTCTGCTTCTTAAACATCGCTGTCACCAACAAAGCAACCACACAAACAGAATGCTATCAGTCTCTGCTGGGCCTTGACACTCAATATAGTACAGCATTTTCCATAACAATGTCAGGTACGTCTTTTTTTAGTGGTGTCCGGAAACCCCCCGGCCAGCCACATAAATTTTTGACAATTTCTCAAACTGCTCTTTCTCCTAGTACCCTATACTTCATCACCTACAATTCATACCACTGATAGCCTAGTTCAATAGCTACAATTCGGCACTAAGCATTTTAAAATCCGTTTTTCTTTCGAGGAATGAACAAATTTCTGACGCGTGTGCAAACTTTGTCCGGAAACGTCCGCCCTTACCTTACACAGTAAATTCATGTGCTTTTCATTCTGCCGGAATTCAATAGCTAGATTCCGACTAATTGTGCTCGAGGTTGTACCTTTTAAGCGTATATGCAGGTGGTCAACTGATATTCAGTGTTCATATCCAGTGGCGTAGCTAGACTTTCAGTGATGGTATGGCCTAAGTGGAGCACATCTTCACATCAAGTCCGTCCATGCAATTATAAATATACGACATACGAGTCCATCTCACTGTAGACTCAGTCTATACATTTACATAGGAATCTGATTAAAGTGCATGGCTGTGCCTAGCTAGCTAAACATACTGCTACACTGCTGTTTCTGCAGCTACAACCTACGCTATTGCACGATCAGCATGCAATTTTACCCGATTTTTCTTCTTCCACAACTCTCATGGATTAACTCTTGATCCGACCTTTAATCGACTAATAACATGCATTATTAGCTCTGCACTGTTGGAGATCCGCTAAAGCATAGCGGGCATTAAAAGGAATACGTAGTGCTGCGCACGTACCTCATTTAATACCTCGACAAACTCCTTAGTATCGTAGGTCCACTTTCCAATCCTTTATTCACAATCTTATTTGCAGTGGGCATTAAAAGGAATACTTCACTATTAAACCACTTGCACATCTTCTATCAAGAACGCCTCCCACAGTTATAGAGTAGTATGTTATTACTTTGAATTGATATAAATCACGATGCGTACAGTCTCATTTTACTGATACCTTCCCTCCAACTCGCTCATATTTGAACTCGCGATCACGTGATAGTGTGCATTAAATAGAATTTTAACTTTCTTTGTCTGCTTATTTGAAATGACAAGGAATTGTACCTGCAGCGATGATTTTTATATAAAACGCTGCGTTGTAGCGTTGTGAGAAATCGTCGCGCGTCGAATCACGTGAGTTGCAACATTTACTGACGGTGGGGTACATATTCTGTTTCAGTATCGATCAAAACCACAGGAGAATATGATCACGACAATGAATTTGATCAACTCTCCGACCCGTCATGTTCCGAAGATGGCATGAATAATTTTCTGCGATCAGAGATGCTGAATTGTGATTGTTCACAGGAGGGAACCCTGAATGAAGGAGAAGAAAAGGTATTATAACTCAGTACGATCTGTACACAAGCAGTTATATAACATAGCTACGTAGTTTGGTCTCACGTGGCCTGACGAGCCGCTTACCGATTGAAATTCCAATCGATAAGTGGCTTGACTCATCTGTTTATAATGTGTTTATTTCAGTTATTTTGTATCTGTTTAATGTGTTCGTTTTGTAGTTATTCTCGTATCGATGCGTCTGGCCATGCGAGACTAACGGCTTAGCCAGACCCTATTATCGGCACGGCACTTATCGATTACAAATTCTAATGTGCTTTGAGAGCAGACGTTTTTAATTTCCAATCTATAAGCCCGTTAGGGACTACCATACGCGTATAGCCTAATATATTTCAAGGATAATGCTAATGTGAAATCAGCGAAAATTTTCCGCCTCAAAATATTTAGGCTATAGCTAAGGTACCGTATAGCATAAATATTTCGAGGGGCAAATTTTTCGAGGTTGAACAATGTTACCTACTATTAATTTTCGCGGATTTGCAAAAACTCCCAAATGCCCGTATCAGTCTATAAAGGATTTATTAACTTATATAATCAACCACTGTATGTGACCGAATTTTGGAAAACCGTCGATATACGCACAACAGTACTTTTGTAATAAAACGCATTTAAAAACTATGGGTAAAAATCGCAAGCTCCAGAAAAAAAATTACGCAAGTTTTTTATCGCCTCGCTGGTGGGCAAATTAAGCTGCCAATGGATAAATCCTGGGCATCATCGTGTTCGCCTGTCCATAGGGAGTACATAAATCTCTCCATACACGAAAAGATTCCAAAGTTACAGACGTTTGTTTACGTTGCGGTGACGAAAGAATCTACTGACAATCGTTTTTCAGTAAATTTGCCTTCCTTCTCAAACAAAGAAGCATGCCTGGGGAAAAACTATACCTTGGTGGATGCACAAATTCATGGTGAACACAATGAGCCAAGATTCAATTCCGTATGTCGTTGTATCAGTAAGTTATGATGGTTTATGTAAACACCTGTAGATTCTTTTCTCGATAGCTTCTGTACATATCAAATTATTTGCTAGTCCGGCTGTCTAGTGCTGTAATTCCAATGCTGCTTAACTTAGGAAGCTGAAACTTGGCTAGTCCATTTCTCTGTCCCTGTAGAAAACAAAGAACAAATAAAATGCATTTTTAAAATTGTGCGGATATCGACGGTTTTCTAAAATTAGGTAACATATACAACTACACAAACAACTACATAACCAACCACTACTACTACTACTATCAGGACTTACGGTAGTGAGTCACGAGGCCAAGAAGCACAAAGCGTGCGCCCACAAAATAATAAACACGCGACCACTACTGTGAGTCATTTACATGAGGGAGATGACCCTCAGGTAGAGCTCCATCTTTTACGTAGTTGCCTCAGTAGTTGTAAAATTATTCACCTCCTTCGCACTGTGCCTTTCACCATCCTGAAACCCTTTCTGCTTCAATTTGATTGTAATCTTCGTTCCTGCCTTGGTAGGATTATGCAGTGCAGTCTTTTCGACACTTCTTGGAGACAGGCATCTTTGCCATTTCGATTAGGAGGCCTGGGGTTACGTGAGTCTGCTTTTTCTGCTTCACCTGCATTTTTGGGTTCATGTAACAGTGTTCGTGAATTAGCCTCCACCCTTCTTTCTGTTGATATTAATCAGCTCAGTTTCCCTAATGAGGAGGATGCTGCTACCTTACTTTCTGAATCAGGTATTTCCAGTGGTCATTTGCTTTTCTCAGCCTTTCAGAAGGACCTGCAAGCTACATTAGACAAATATTTATTTGATGACTTATTTGCATCCTTTGGCATTCGCGATCAAGCTCGTTTGACTGCTTTGTCACACCCTTCTGGCACAAGTAGTGGCAGGCTCAAAGCTATTCCTCAAGTCAGTCTGGGTTTGGCTATCCCTTGGCCTGAATTTGTTATTGGATTACGTATATGGTTGGGTGTTTCTTTGTTTCCGTTCTCTCCTTTGTGTACCTGTCTTTCTGCCATCGATAACTATGGTGACCATCTGTTAGGTTGCTCTCAAGGCCCAATGAGAATACGTCGACATGATGCTCTGGTAAACATCATTTATAATGCCCTTTCACAGGATCATCCTGGGGTTCTTAAGGAACAGAGAGCTTCTTATGATGATGGGTTGCACCCTGGCAATGTTTTTCATCCTGACTTCCAGCATGGTCGTCCAGCTTACTTCGATGTCTCCATACGCTGCACCTGCTTTTATCTCCTCCTGTACTTCATGTGCTGTGGTGGCTGCTGCTGCTGGAGAGGTTGCCAAGGATGAGAAGCATTTGGCAGCTGTGGAGAAGGTGGGGTCAGATTTTATTCCATTAGTTGTGGAAACATTTGGAGTTTGGACACCTTTTGCTCTAAAAACTTTACAGAGTATAGCTGACCGTACCACTCCTCGCAGCGGTGTCCCTCAGAAAGTTGCTAGAAAGAACTTGCTACAACAACTGTCTGTGCAACTGTGGTCCAACAATGCTAAGATGATCTTGAGGTACTGGGCCCTTCAGGGCTCGGATGATGATGACAATCCCCTTTTCCCCTAGTAATAGTTTTCCCCTGTAGCTAGCTGTAGTTTATGTAGTTGTAATAGTTGTTTGTAATTGTAATAAGTTATTGTTAATCTTCTTTAAAAAAAAAAAAAAAAATTTACATGAGGGATCGATTACGCAATCTTTTAAAATCCGCATGGCGAAATCTCTGCCTTACTAAAAGATTCCGCCTCGAAACCAAGGGCATGTAACCTTTGTATAACTAGTAACTACTACACGAAAAGTCAGGCAAATTGTTGGAGTAGTTTGTTCCATTGCCCACCCATTTACAATGCATTAATTAAATTATTTATTCAAATGTGCATCGTTCTTTTTTTCATTTTCTTCGTCATCGTATCCCATTGGAGCGATTTTCTTTCAACCATGAAGTCGTATTGTAAAAAGGCTGCGGCTATCAGGGGCTTTTTATACAATGTATCTATACATTTAATTTCGCTAAGAGTTGTTCGTTGGTTTATGAGATCGCTTTTGTGCTCTTTGAAGATTCAAACTTGCAGCCATGACGTTGAGATGTGAGGCGCCTGCCTCAATTCCCAAACCCAAACAGTGTGGAAGTGGTTAGCCATAGCGAGCTGGCTGATTTCATTGTGCTGTCAACTCTTGGTTTAATTGTGAGTCCAGTCACTGATTTGTTTTAAATTCACCACGGTATGCCTCCACTGACTCGTTATAGCGTGACTCCGGCCCATGCAGTGCCGTACATAGCTATAGCCAGCTGTTTCATACCCGCTGTAGTGATATAGTTGAAGTAACTTACTGCTACATTACCCGTGCATGCCTTTAATCCCGCCCCAGCCTTTCAGTGCCTGTGAAACTTCAGTGTTCACTTAAAAAGCCAGCATCAGCGCATCACCTTTCAGTAACCCACAATTATAGACCATGATAGCATGAATATACTGTAATAGTAAACATTTACATTATGATGATCCCATAAAATTTAAAAAATGACTACAATAGCACAAGAAGCCAGATACACTAGTGTTTGGCTATGAAGTACCACCAAGAGTTCATAATATAGTAGTGGGGTCTTGGTAGCTACCACATATTAATTTTTCTTCACCATTTGCGTGATTTGTCCATTGACCATAAACTCACCCGCCAACAGTCACAACATCAGTATCCACCCTGCAAATACAGAAAGGTATACAGTATGGTAAGGCACAGCAACTAAAACCATGTAATCATATAGTCAGACTAACATTTCAACAAACACTTAATTCCACTATTATGATTATTGTGAAAGTGAGCATCCCACATAGCCATTCCCAAGATGTATTCAGCATACTGCAGCAGTTGATGACCAATTTTGGAATATACTACTTGACTTGTTTTGTGGTTCTCACCTACATTGTTGACATAACAAATTTTGTTGCTAGGAGACATATAAACTAGGAGGGACTAATGGTTATAGCATAATGGTAAACAAGTTACACAACAGCAAAGGAAATTTTAATTAAACTAGCAGTGATTGGATAGTTGATAGATAAAAGTAGAAGACAATATGTAGTTTTTCCAGTCCTGATTGTTTGAGAATAAGCACATTAGCTGCTATAAGCATGAAAAAAGCAAGACAGACTAAATTTTAACATAAGGTTTATGATGCAAACTCATTATGCACCTACCAATGTGTTACCCCACCACCCCCTTTGTATGTAAAGCCTGTAAGTGGGGCTTTACAAGGTGAATTGACATGAAACTGCTGCTTCACTATGGGGCATTTGACAATCATTCATTAAACAACCAAGTATTTTTTCTACGCTATGTCAAATCCCCCACATTGCAACTGGAGCCAATGGTGGGGATTTGACACAATAGGTTTGTCCTACCATGGGGCATTTAACATTCGGTTGTGCCCACTATAGCCCCATATATGCCTGAGGGGAGGGGGTTAGTAGGGAAATACATTGATATGTGCATTATATATAATATGGTGCATCTACTGGGGTAAGTAGATTAAGCCTGTACCTTGCGGGCCTAAGCATGTTCCTCTCCTGCTTTAAAAAATCTTTTATTGCCTGCCCCTAACTGGAGTTTGCCTGACACCTTCAACATCACAAAAAGCTGTCTAAAATGGTTAATTTAGCTTTGACCATTGGCAAACTACAACACTCAACAATTATATCAGAGTATACATAACTCTATATATCTGCCCAGTTACTATATAGTAGGGTCCATGGTTGTCTCAGATCTGCTTATATTATTATCACATCAATCAATCGATGCATAGTAATTACAGCCTACTGTATGTACGCATTGAGCTGAGCCCTCAAAAATATTAACTCATTAAATTTTGTAGTATTGACTTACCCGCTAATCATTCAAATGCCTGACACATTATTTATAGCCATAGTTTTCACCATACATTATAGGAAGCCATAAAAGTACATAGCCTATTAACCTTTCCTGAACTGTTGGTGGAAGCACTTGTTTGCTCTTGACATCTTTGTTGTCATCACCAACCATCTTGGTTGGTTGAAATGTTGAGAAAAAATATCCTTTCATTTTTAGCTGTTTTCTCAGGGTTCAGCTCAACTTGTTTGTGGTCTGATCCATGCAGCTAGAACAAGCCAGCTATGAGGCTCTGGCAAGGGGGTGTTACGTCGGCTCATGCTGTAGGTAGATCTGCGATCGCGGTCAAAGTCTTGACCAATTTTCACCTTGACCTTTGACTTGCAGCATTTATCATTGTGACTTTAGCGTTTCTTGTTGAACTTTTGACCTCCACTTATTTCTCTACTTTCCTATATGCACCTGCGCTTGTAACCTAGTACGATACTTTCTTAGTGCGTGCTACCAGCAGCTGGGAGAGAAAAATCATTATAATTACGGCGAAATGCCTGTTGGAGCTTTAAAACATCTTCTTGGAGATCCTTACTTCTTGTGAGTTACGTACAATTCCGTAAACTTGATAGTAGCTACGTATAGTTTTCGATTGTGGGTTTTAAATCTTCTGTATCGTCTTGACCCTTGACCCACTGTAAAAGCTATTTTGTGGCCTTGACCGTTGACTTAGAGTTTGACCACGGTCGCAGATTGACCTACAGCAAGAGCCTGAGTGACACCCCCTTGCTCTGGCCTACATGCACAAGCATAGTATATAATCCCAGGAAGCTACTATGGCATGGGAGTTTCCTGTCTAAAATATGACGGTAGTTATATAGCTGTTTACAATGACTTAACTATACACAAATTTACCTGGAAATTTGCTGGGAGAATAGTGCGATGCATTCAGTGCCATCAGGTTTCATGTCCATTCCGAGGCATACATTCAGCAACAACTCGCAGCTGATTTGGCTCCACTTGTCACGCACAGATTTCGACTAGACTAGTTATGTCACCAACCCACTGCTTCAGCAAGAATAGTTAAGACTAGCTTCGACTTTGCCGGTTCTTATCTTACGTGAAACATCACGCGAGATATCACGTGAGTCCTTGTGGGAATTTGAACATCATTTTCAGTTTGAATGAATTTTCTCTGAGCAAGTCACTTTTAGTAGTGCTTCTAAACACTGAACTTGGAAGCTTTTGCTACTAATTTAGCTAGCTAATCTGTTGCTGAAGCTGTTATTATGCATGCATGCATGCAGTGTCTCCTATAGCACTAAGCGACCGCAGGAGTCATACCAACAGTGTGACCTTCACACTTCTGGATTTACAGTGTATGTAATATAATACCTAGCTGTATGTTCTCTAGTCAACAAAAAGTAGTGATATTCTGTGCCAAAAACAGCCCAGCTGTAAAAAAAAGGCAAGGCCAAGAATGCACAAGTACATGTTCATGGAGTAACCAAATGACATGATATCAAAATCTGGCCAAGAAAGCATTTACAGTATATAGGCACTTTTATGCATTCATTTTCTATATGCTTCACATTATCACATCCAGCTAGCTGTACATGTGTGCTTGCAATATAAACGATGATAAAAGATATTACACTGCATTGTTATCAAAATTAATTTAACTAAAAATTTACAATCGGTTTCTACTTGGCCATCTTTTTATTTTAATATACAGTGCAAAAAGATGGCCAAGTAGAAACCAATTGTAAATTTTTAGTTAAATTAATTTTGGTAACAATGCAGTGTAATATCTTTTATCATCTCAGTAGTATTGTTTATATTGCAAGCACACATGTACTACTAGCTGGATGTGATAATGTGAAGCATATAGAAAATGAATGCACAAAAGTGCCTATACTGTAAATGCTTTCTTGGCCAGATTTTGATATCATGTCATTTGGTTACTCCATGAACATGTACTTGTGCATTCTTGGCCTTGCCTTTTTTTACAGCAGGGCTATTTTTGGCACAGGATTACAACTACTAAAAGGGGAATACAAATAACTAAGGGTGGAGAGGGATTGTTATCGTCATCACTGTCCTGAAGGGCCCAATGTCTTCTATGGTAACCCCAAAACCGCAAAATCAGTGAAAATTTCACCCCTCGAAATATTTAGACTATGCAGTATAGCCACGCAGGATTTTTGCGATAATTTTTTTTTTTGCATTCACGTGATCTATAATCAAATAATAGGGAGGTTTTCCCCTTATCTACCTACTGCTAATAAACCAGGGTTGAAAAATCGATCCCCTACTTCCCTGAATACCTAGTGTGTGTGTGTGTGTGTGTGTGTGTGTGTGTGTGTGTGTGTGTGTGTGTGTTGTGTGTGTGCGTGTGGTGTATGCGTGTGTGTATAGTAGCTAGTAAGGTAGTTTTAATCCAAAATAGCTGGGTTGTAATAAAGGGTGTGCTTCCAAAAAGCCATGGTGAAAAAAGATGTGAAATCCAAGTTGGTGGTCAAGAAATGACTGATGGTAGGTAAATGGCAAAAGTTTAATAACGACAATTCAGGTGAATTTGAAGTGCCTCCTCAAGTTTTGCTAGGACTCGGCAATAAACTCACCTGAATCGGCAAGTAAACCAGAAAATACTGTAAGTCACCCGATCCATTACTGCTATGAGTACTATATAATATAAGATGGCTATAGATGTCCTGTATAATACAGCGCAGAGCTTGTGTAAATGGACATTGCTAGTCTCAGCTTTACATTTGTAAAGATTGACATACTTTATATGGAACAGTCATGTACTAAACGCTCTGCATAGCTGAAATTTAATTTAATATTTCCAACCTAAGGCCAGGCAAACTTGATTACTTGTTTCTCATTCACAAAAATTCAGATTTCCATGCGGGTGAGAGGTCATTTTTCATTATTCATTATTAAAGAAAATACTCCAAATCAAGCTGTCTGTTACTATAATGGTTACTTTTAAGATCTAGTACATATGTTTTAGCTACTGTTTCTGAGGTGCAAGTGACATTTGCTGTGCTGTAAAATAATAGCCAGCCTTCCTGGCATCAAAATACATGTGCACGTGATTGATAACAGCAATAATGAAATTAGAGGTGGTGGGGTAAAAAGGGATACAGGCAGGAATGAGAAACAATTTATCAAGTTTGCCTGGCCTAACTGCTAGGTCACTAATTAAGTTAAAATTCTGTATATTTGGTAGCTAAGGCTTATATATGATTGTGCTGTTTGTCATGTCATTTAGTCTGTTGGATATATTGAACAACTTTATAATGATGAACACTCTTCAAGTCAGTCACCACCAATTTTTTCAGCAAAGCTGCATCAACTCTCCATGCCATTTCTGCACAGTATCACAACAAAGGACAATGAAGCAGATGATGAAGACTTGCAGCAACTTTATGAACAGTTTAAGTTAGAAAACAAGAGTGTTAAAGAAACTTCATATTTCACAAAGAGATTATGAAGAAGTTATAGTCAGAATGTGAAGACAGTTCAAGTGGAGAGTGACTTGGATTCAAAGAAGGAGAAGATTGAACATGTTGAAGCACAAAACAAAGATTTACAAAAACAAATAACTGAATTGAAACTAACATTATCACAACAACAAACACAAGCAACACTCGATCATAGCAAGCATCAACAAGAAATTGTAAAGTATCAACAAAAATGTGAGCAGATGGCAAGTCAAGTTCAGGAAAAAGATGTCAAACTTAGTAATATTGAAGGAAAGCACATTAGAGAATTTACAATATACTAGTTAATTTAAATAAAAAGGAGGAGTTAGATAATCCTCTCTCACTTCAAAACCAAGACACCAGAAAAGTTGCGGAAATGACCATTAGAAAGAATGGCAATAAGTGCTCCAAACAACAACTGATATTAGAATGTTCAATGCAGGACCTGGTGGACATTATAGTGAGCAGATTGAAACACTTCATCAGGTGCTCTACTCCCTATCATTGTAAAATTGGTAAATTACAGTTAAAACTAAAGTGAATTATTTAATACGCATACGTAGCTATGTAGATTGATTAGAATAATTTGTGTTGGCATGTTGTTTCCGTATTGTAATATATTGCCTGTGTAGCTATATGCACACATTGTCATTTAGTCCTGTATACATGTATGTCACATTTAGTATGTATCATCTACTTGTATGTTTAGTTACTATAGTATACTATTGTTTTTCATATATAGCTGCAATGAAAATTACCTGCACGCAGTGTTGGGAGTAACGCGTTGCATAAGTAACGCGTTACGTAATATTATTACTTTTGTGGTACCTAAGTAATATAACGAAATACGCTATAAAAACAGGTAATATAACTCAAGTTATTTTACTTATCAATGTAATGCGTTACCTAAGTAATATAGTTACTGTAACGAGTCTAATATTACGTAATATTATTACTACAAGTAACGAAGTTACTAATCTCGTTAGTTATCCTCTGAGTAACGCCTAGCCACAACGAAGTAACGAAGCCTACTGAATGAAGCTTATTCACCAGCTTCTTACTTATAACCAAGATTTGCACATTGTCCAACAATGCAATCATGTCACGTGATAAGGTGGTAGTTTCACATGTGACAGCTTAGGGCCGCGGACACAAAGTAATATAATATGTAATATTATTCTAGTTACTTTATTTTATGGGTAGTATGTAACTGTAACTAAATAGCTCAGTTGCAAGTAATATGTAATATGTAACTAGTTACTTTTAAAAAGTAACTTGCCCAACACTGCCTGCACGGTAGAGTTTGGGGTTTAGTTAAGTTTGTAAAGTGAGAAAAGTATATTCATCATTTTCACTTTCCAAGTGTGATTGCATGTATATACTAAAATGCGTACATGAGTAAAAGGAGAAGTAGGATCAAGATACACACAGTCACATGTGCCTCATGATCACTTTGTGATCCTCATGCAGCTTAGAATTAGGTTGTATAACTTTGGTGTAGGTTCATTGCATATAATAATATTATCTCTAGGGATCACACACATTTTTACAAAAAAAGAAATTTTTGTGGGTCATCAAAATGTGTATCATGGAATATTTCCTGGAGGACCTATACTATATGCTTGTGTTGTAACTTACACTCAGACACTGTACTAATTTATATGTAAGTACGTATATATAATTATAACCAGTTAAAATTAGTGGATAATTATAAAGGTTAGACACATTCAGAGTCTGGACTATATGCACTATACATGTATAATGTGGGTGACCTTAAGACATTAGATAAAAATCATGAGATTCCATGATTATTAATTTTGTTGCCTTTAGGTGTTCATCAGAAGCATTTGTTTTCATGATGTTCCATCATGCTATCTCTCACCCATGCAGGATACATGCTGTATATAATTAGCTGATTTATATCCTCCATATATATACCATTAGTGCATCAAAAGGTTTCAATGAGATGTCTTCAGAAATCTATTAGACTTAATGTATATGAAGGCATTAATAAAAAAATTGAATGCAATTTTATGGAAATTACTGCTGTAACAGTACAGTATAGACATTACATTGTATATACTATACATCTGTGCAATACACAGCGTATATATTTATGGTATCTTTTGAACATTGATTTTGTTTCAAAGTATGTGTATGTTCTATTAGAGTATTTTATTGTCTGTAAAAATAATATTTCACACACAAGGCCGACGATAGCTTGGTGAGTCATTTTGAGCTACAGTGCTAGAAGCAACAATAGCTCACCATATGCCACATTTTCAATGAGGAAGTCATTAAACTTGCAAAAGCTATAGGTACCAGAAATGGCTGACCACTGTGTGAACTTTGTGACTTTATTTGTAGCAATGGGCTTACTGGGCTATGGTCATGCCACTAGTTTACAATGCTCAAAATATACTGTTGTTGCAAACTATAGTTGTAGTTATGACCAGCGATGGATCTAAATGGTGCTATGGAAATAAGACTTAACCAAAACCCTAATAATAATAATAATTTGATTATTATTTTGCTTTTACAAAATTTTTCTACAATTATGTATGTAATAAAGCCGTGAATTATTCTCACAAGGAGTATACACTATTAGTATACTTTGCAGATCTAATGTTATTTATAACATGTATGCTTCTCAGCTGACTTTGGAATTAAATTTTCTGAGCACATTGCTGATCACAAGAAAACTCTACTTGGGTTTACCTTTTTCTCGCAGTTGCGAACCTAAAAGTTTTGGAGCAGAGAGTGTTAAAAAATTCTCACAAAGCAATGAGGGATCACTGAACAAGGATCATTGTTGCATCAAGTAAACCCACAAATTCCTTAGTAGCTATAATGAAACAAAGCTCGGTTTGTTCAGTTAAGGTCCCCAAGAGTCAATGACATAAATTTTATATTGATATTATACTGAAGAGAGCTACAATCGGTTTTGGTCAGAACTGCAAACTTCAAAAAAGTACTGGAAGATAAGACTTGATGTATAGAAGCGGTCACAATTAAATCAGAGTCAATTGTTCGTCATTCTTGTAGCGAACTTCACACTGTGGAACAGCTATTAATGTTTCATGGATAGCACATTGTCAGTTTTCTTCACAAATTAATGGATTGATAGCTAGTACATATCTGCAAAAGTGGTCAGACATTGGCCTGATCATGTGCTATGGCCTTGCTTAGTAAGGAAGTACTAGTGAACCATGACACTGAGTGCTTTATGCTTTTCGTAGCTACACATTTTAATATGTCCGAATCACTAAATGGTTACATTTGAAAAGCTCCTGGTTCTGAATGGCTGTGTGCCCTGTAAAACACTGAAATAGTCAAGACAATCTAGTGGCCCTTTAATGGTCAATATGATCGCCGTCACAATGGGGCTGCTGGAGATTCCCGGCCAACAGATGACCATGCCCTTTAATAGAATTGTGTAGCTTATGTCTCAGCATGGGGTATCCCCATGCCATTCATGCGTATTGTATGTTTTAGTGGAATCCCACTATGTGACTTTCATTGCTAACCACTCTTTGTCCTGCTCCGCCCCCTTCCCGAATGGGCGCCGAGACAGCGATACTGACTGATGTAGTATTTTTCTCGCGTTTTCTTTTGGGGCCGTGATAAACACCTCAGCATCCTAATAATAAGGGTGTGCCATTGGCTTTGGCCATAGCCCACGTGACATTCTTCCAAGAAATTAACACGCTTCTATTTTTTTTCGTCTAGCTCCTCCTCTATAATTTTTTGGATCCCCTTACACGCATTTGACTAGAAGGTGAGCAGAAACTACGTGGTGTATATGTGATGACATGTTGTGTATCGAAGATATCGACCTGCGATGTCGCTGAAAGAAAGCAGCCAAGAGATCATTCGTAGACTAGATGTACTCAATATCGGTCCGTATCTGGTCAAGTACAATGTAATTTCACAACGAGAATATATAGAGGAATACAGTAGTGTTATTGAGGATGGTAGAGCTGTCAATGGTGACCTTACTCCAAAGTTGTGCAACGTGATCCTGAAGAAACCTGCAGAGTTTTGCAAGGCCTTGGAGGAGTCAGTTAAAGAGACGAAGCACAAAGACCACCAGGAACTGTTGACATTGCTACAGCACAGTGCGGTAAGTTGTAGGCCATGTATACCCCTATTCTCGTGTGACCATGCAGACCCTACTCTTTGCATGGCACTTATCGATTGATAATTATAAGCGCCTAGCTGTGAGAGGGTCTGGTGTAGTCAAGTTGTTCTGACACCCTGAGCCTTTTCAGGGTGGTAATGAAACACGTGGTTAACTTTCATCACGCCACCTCATATTGCGGACTGGTGGCTTACTCTTAACAGAGAAAGGCAAACACGATGGAGAATATCGAGATTACAATCACTCTTCAAAATACTTCATAACCAACTCCCACTATCAGTACCATCACATTATCTCCCCACGACAAGACATACACGCCAGTATATATTATCCAAATAATTTTATTCTCCCTATGCCATCAACTACCTCTTAGCAAAACAACTTCTTCTCAAGAACAATTCAAGATTGGAATTTATTGCCAAATTCCCTCATCAATCTAAATGACTTTAACTCATTTTCATGTACTATCTCTAATTATTGTAACAATGCATACATGTTTGATTCTTTTTCCTGAGCATACCAGCTGTGCTAACTGCTCAGTACCAATAATAATAAAGGAAGTCGCTAACAACCTGATATGATGTGGCATGATGAAAGTTAACCAGATGTTTCATTATCACCTTGAAAAAGCGCAGGGTGTCAGAAAAACTTTGCCAGACCCTCTCGCAGCTAGGCACTTATAATTATATAAGTGCCGTAAGGTCTGGCCACGCGAGACTTGTATACCCCTTGATGCATGACTGAGCAAATACATTTTTTCTGCAAAAGGTTAGCAGAATTTTTATTCTACAATAGGTAATAGATGTAGCTAAGATCTGGCAGTTGATCATCACTGCCTTCAAGATTATTCCATTATTATGTGATACCTTGAGTTATGTGAAGTACACATTTACAGTAATAGGGCTAGCATATATGTGACTGGGTTTTGGCAAATCACCGTTATGGGTGCAGAGAAAAACGTATTTTAATAATTTTAAAGCATTGTTACTCACCAGCCTTGGCAGCTACACATATGGATTTTTCACCAAAGATGGAGCAATTCACAACCTTTGGAAGCACCCGGTGGCCAAGGTAATCCTTGTAGAGTTTCCCGCTATTTTAGATAAGTTTATTTACCAGATTGAGTGTTGCTGTATCACGAGTCCTCGGGGGTGGAGGGTGGGCAAGATATAGACTACAATATGGCCGAGGATGGTAATTGAAGGCTCCACACCACCCGTCAGAGGCAGGAAATAGACTTAAATCTCACAAAACAGACATACATCACACATTCAGCTGCCTGCTCGTCTGTCCAGAGTGGATGAACCCTCCAGAACACTTCCCTGTTGTCCACAGACCTGTACAGATGTCTGGCATGGTTATACAGACCACCAGAAAACAGTCCACCAAAAGCAGAGCAGTTGAAGGCGAGTTTTGATGAGGAAATTGTTAGCCTGATAGTGCAGCAACTTCATGCTGGTGTTATCTCATTTTTGGTTCTTGCACCCATATGGTTGATTTTGCTAAATCCGGTCACATATAGCTAATGCATACATGTAGAATAGGTGTATGGTCATGTTGGGCTGTGGTTTGGATTCTCAGCTCTTTCACTTTGTAAGATCAAGATATTCTAATGCAGCAGTCAAATACTCTAATTAAACAGCCGGGCACAGCTAAGTCAGTCTGCTTTCATTTTGAGTCCCCTACAATCAATTAATGCATATGTGATATAGTCTTGATTTATTTCACCTGTATATCTCATTACTGCCAGAGACTTTATGGCTAGAACTCTATGAAATACTGTTTATGTAATATAATTGTAGCATCTTTATATTATTTTTGCACATGGATTAAAAAGCTTATAGTGGGAAAATCTGTCTAAAATACTGCCAAGCAATGACTTCTGAAAGTATAGCACACCTCAATCTTTATAATGAAAGAAAGAAAAAACAACAATAAACAAAAGAAATCAAAAGCAAAACAGATAAAACAAAAACAAAAAAAAAGACTGCTGGCCTACTTGCCTGCCTGCATGCTTTTTTGAATAACCTTTGACCATAAACTGTGAGTCAACTTTGCCTAGCCTAAAGCCATTACTGCAGAAATTAATGTATGGAAAAGATTAGGCAAGAGATAAAATATCGCCAGGCAAAGCAGAGTACTGTAATAGTTTTGTCTCAAGGCCAATATTTGAGTGCTAGCGTAAGTCGCCAATTATCAGCACCATTTCATCACGCAATTATAATTCCTTAATTCAGTGGCATATGAACTTCCGGTTTAAGCCATTTAACAGAGCAGTCCTTCGTCTCTTAGCGTACCAAAGTTTAATTATCTCACGTGAGTGAACGTCTTGTTATGAAGAAAATCGCAATGCCTATCGTGTGCCAATTATCGGCATGGGGTACCTATTATCGGCAACTGTATTTCCCTGATTGACCAATTATCGGCACAATGTGCGATTTTGTGTGTAACTCCATGATGGTTCGTTGGTTCTTTGTGAAATTTTTATGGGAGGTGCAGTCCTTGGATAACTCTGTTTCACAGAAGGTTTATGAATATGAGGCCAGCCGTTCGACAGATATTCAGGTTAGACAAAAGCATACTGATTTCCAATACAAAATTATTTTTACGCAATTCCATGCTTAACCAGAATGACTTGTAAAGTGCTTTAACAACAATAATCACTGAATGAAAACAATTCTAAGAAATGTTTTAGAGGATATAACAGCCCATTATGGAACTTGGTAGCCTCCGTATACCCTGTAGCCTCTATAGTTTACAAGTGCCGATAATTGGTACCTGCCGATAATTGGCGACTTACGCTATATTTATTGTATGGCACTAGTTTATAGTTAATGCTTTAACTAAGGAACCTCTTTAAGTAAGGAAAACCATGTGCAAACTATTCAGCACTTACTGCGTACATGTAGTCTTGAAACTATCATCTACTTGACAATTATGGAGATTCTCTATTCATCTGGTGAATGGTTTGTGCAGCATTACAATATACCGTAAATCAGGAAATTTTCGTTCGAGATAATTTGATTTAAAAATAAATTCAATGTGTTATATTTCGTGGACAGTCTAAGCCACGAAAATATTTTACTAGCGAATTTTTTTGTACAGCAAATAATTCCGCTGGTGTGCCAGAAATGAACATGCAAGATACGATAAAAGTTGATATACAGGTACCTGTTGTACACTGAATGGGCAATTGTGATGGATGCCCAGCTGTGACTGGCCACGCATGCCACGCAAGACTAGATATTGGAACCCTGACGGTAGGCCATTAGTCTTTCTCCTCCAACAGTGTACTCATTCCTCAAATGCTTTGACTTTGGTTTTGACGGCTCAGTCTCCCAAAAATATTTCGCAAATAGAAAATATTCAAGAGTGAAAATATTTCATGTAATTTATTTTCATTGATATAAGCAACCACGAAATATTCTTATTGTCGAATATTTTCTGATCTACGGTGCATCTTTGGTTTGCTTGTTTTTATGGACAGTTAAATGAAGTGTACCGGTCTTTTGTCTTGTTACCTCTTAGTATGGTTTGCCTCTTTTAATCATCTATAATTATGCTCAGTCTTTTGTGAATAAATATTTGGATTCTATGTTGCAGATGGCTACACTAACCATTAATTGGACGAGTGAACTGAACTGGCCAGAGCTTTCTTCCTGCCATGATCAGTACTTATTATTGTTAATACTAAATGACATTTATTATATGTAGGTGCATTGCACTAAGATTATTTTTCATTACTATACACATACACAATGTCATTCACTCTCCTTACATTGTACAGCGAATTAATAGATACCTCAGTGTTCTTTGTGAACAGTACCTTTTGGTGGAATGAGGTTCACAAGAAACCAGTTTATCTATCTTTGAGCACCAGTTGTATACGTATGGTGGGATTTTTCAAGGGGGAAATATTTCGTGATTGACAGCAGCTATCCATGAAAATTTTTGAACTTGAAATTTGTAGTTCAATTAAAGTAAACACATATAAGATCCTTAAAGAAGCAAAAATTTCCCTCCTTGAAGTTTTGGATGATGACAATCCGCAAAGAAATTCCCCCTTAAAACCCCCCTCCTCCCCATACGGTATATTCTTGCACAACCACCTAACATATGTATTTGTTGTCTAATGCTGCGTGTTGTCCAGCCCTGCACTATGTGCTTTCTGTCATGTACTTTTTGTTGTGTTTTTTGGGCTTAACTATTCTTCTGTAACTAGAGACAAGCAAAGAAAGTGAAGAAAGGATTAATAACAAGGGCTGCTCACAAAGTAAAGAAAACACTTAAACCAAAGCAGGTATGTATGCTATCTGTGTTAAATACAGTATATTCGAACACAAGATGTTCACATGCATAATTGTATACTATACCCTGAGACCAATTCCACCAATATAGGAATACCATGGACAATGATAATAAGCTATAGTGTAGTTACTTTAGTAGGAATAATATAATGCAACACTTTACTGTATAGCTGGAAAGTTTGGCAGGAGGAAACTTTGCCGAGTTTTTCATGGTAGGATTTTGACAAGAAAAAAAAGTTTGGCGAATTTGTTAGTAGCTAATACAGATTTGAATTGGACAATGATTTGGTAGATTTTAGTTTGGCGAAACACTGCTCACTTGCCATATTTGCCAAACTTTCTGGCTATACGGTATGATACTATATACTACATATGTGACTGGATTTGTAAAAAGGTACCTTTTACATACATTTTTACATACCAGCAAACAAAATAATGTCTTCATATACTGATCAACTTGCTCTTAGTATCAACATGCAGCCAGGTAATGTAGCTGCACTCATGGAGAATTTCAGACAATTATATGCAATGATACAAAAGTTGTGAAGCATCAAAGTTCAGACAAATTTTGTGTGTGAAAGGTGTCTTTTTTCAAATCTAATCACATATTTGCTTGCACAATATATCGTATGGAAGGTGTGGAATATAATACAATATGTATATGCATTCTTGTGGTTTGTCCACAAGGGAAAGTGGTTTTCAAGAAATGCCAATAGTGTGCAGATATAGAATGTTACAATTTCAAAATTTTCTGCTAATAAAACTATTTACTTACGTACTGCTATTGAAAACGTATTGAGGATAGTTCCCATGTACATTATGGCTACTAATATACAAGTACACTGTACACACAATATAAATAATATTTATTTTGAATAGAAATATTCAGCACCAGAAGGCCAATCTTATTCTGACAACAGTGAGCCTGAACGTAGTGATGATGAGATTAGTATGGTAAGAACTTGTACATCCTAAATATATTAAAGTGAAAAATGTTATTGATAGGACCATCTATGGGACCAAAATGGCTTATTATAATAGTTAGCTATGTTTGGGACCTACTTGACATGGTCACTATAATGAGGTAGTCTTATTAATGAGGTCATGAAGTATACCTTAGCTATGTTTAGGACCTATTTGACATGGTCACTATAAAGAGATGTGGTCTTATTAATGAGGTCATGATGTACACTTTTGGTATGTATGAAAGCTACTTAATGTGGTAATTAAATTGAGGTAGTCTTTTAATTAGGTCATAAGTCCACTCTAATCCTACTTGACATGGTCACTACAATAAGGTGGTGTCCAATAATTTATGCAAGGGCATAGCCAGAAAATTTTAGAGGCAGTGACACGCCTTGATTCACTATTAGAGTATGGCTAGTGATTGACGTCAACTGTTTTATTAGAGTATCTTTTTGCAGTTCTAAAGTGTATATCTCAGTTGCCTCAATAGTAGCTATGCCACTGTTATGTGAGGCTTCACTGTTATTTCCTGTTTAACTGTTATTTATTTACTAAAACTTTGTTTTGTACTCATATACAGGTATCTCAGGACTATGCAATAGGTGGTCAACATGACAAGCAGTGGTACAGTTCATTGTCAGCATCTCATTCAAGTGTTGCACTGAGTACCTCATCTGGTCCCACAATTGATCAGACCAAATCCACAAATGAGGACACCACAAACAATGATAAACAAGTTAGTGTAGTTATTGATGAACCAGATCATAGTGGGGCACAAGCTACAACTCTGTCACATGATAAGATTCACGAACACAAGACTAAACATAAAGTTGAATGCAGTACCATTAACAACGTAAGTTTCACATTACACAAGCAGGATGAATTGGGTAGTGCCTTACAGAGAGCTAATGCTGAAAAGCAGCAACTAGAAAAGGATAATAAAGCACTTAAGGAACAAATTCTTGCCCTTCGTGTTGAAGTTAAAAAGAATGAAATCTTGATGCAGCAGCAAAAGGATGGTGCAAGTGCTAGAGAGGCTGAAATACAACAAAAGATTGATCACATGCAGTCCGAACATGATTCAGTGTGTGCAGAGATGGGTGCAAAAAATGCCGAGCTGATTTTGAAGCTTGAGTCTCTACAAGAGATGTATTCTAATGAGTTTCATGGAACTGTACATGTTAAGCAATTGCAAGTGAGGCTTGAGGCTGAACGACAGAAAGTGAAACGATTGGAGAAAGAGAAGAATGCAACATTTGGTAAACAAGACCTATACAAGGCTAATGAAGAGTTAACAAAAGAGTTAGCCCAAGCTAAAGCAGAAGTTAGCTATTTAAGACACATGGTTCCCAAGAAGTACTTGCGCTCTGAGGAAATGTAATGGGAGGGTAACTGGCATCCACTTAACATGCTTTTAAGACTCTGTAAAATAAATAATTTGTTACATTGTCATTTGGTAATTATGCTGTAGTATCTATCTAATCAAAAACAGCCAAGCTGTAAAAAAAGGTGCGGCCCCCAAAAAGGCCATGGTGAAAAAAGATGTGAAATCCAAGGTGGCGGCCAAGAAATGGCTGTGATGGTAGGTTAATGGTTACATTTTAATAACGACAATTCAGGTGAATTTGGTGCCAAGACCAAGCAGCACAAAATTCACCTGAATTGTCGTTATTAAAATGTAACCATTAACCTACCATCACAGCCATTTCTTGGCCGCCACCTTGGATTTCACATCTTTTTTCACCATGGCCTTTTTGGGGGCCGCACCTTTTTTTACAGCTTGGCTGTTTTTGATTAGATATCACTTCTTTTTGTATTTGTATACTGCAAAGCCGGCCTATGGCTGGCTTTGGGGCTTTTTTAACCCATGTGTTTTTTTCTTTACCACAGGAAGAAGAAAAGAACTTAAAGAAGGTTTTTAATGCTTCAATTGTTTTTGATTTTATTAGTAATTATACAAATTATATACATATGTTTATTACATGCCCATTATTCCCCACAGGATATTTTTTGCAGTTGATCTCTCTACTGGGTGACTTGAAATGTAGCTGAACTATATACAGGATGGTTTCTTTGTAGCTGAACTCTCTACAAGGTGACCTCTTCTAGCTGGTGTCTCTACAGGGTGATTTGTTTCTAGCTGAACTCTCTAGAGGTGATTTGTTTGCAGCTAAACTCTCTACATGGTGGTTTGTTTGTAGCAGAACTCTCTACATGATGGTTTCTTTGTAGCTGAACTCTCCATAAGGTGACTTCGTCTAGCTGAACTCTCTACAGGGTGATTTTTTTGTAGCTGAACTCTCGACAGGGTGATTTGTTTGCAGCTGAACTCTCTACATGATGGTTCCTTTGTAGCTGAACTCTCTACAAGGTGACTTTGTCCAGCTGATCTCTCTACGGGGTGATTTGTTTCTAGCTGAACTCTCTGCAGGTGATTTGTTTGCAGCTAAACTCTCTACATGGTGGTTTCTTTGTAGCTGAACTCCCTACATGATGGTTTCTTTGTAGCTGAACTCTCTACAAGGTAACTTCTTCTCTACAGGGTGATTTGTTGTAGTTGAATTCTCTACAAGGTGGTTTGTTTGAGGCTGAACTCTCTACATGGCGGTTTCTTTGTAGCTGAACTCTCTACAGAGTGATTTGTTTGCAGCTGAACTCTCTACATAATGGTTTCTTTGTAACTGAACACTCTACAAGGTGACTTCTTCTAGCTGATCTTTCTACAGGGTGAATTGTTGTAGCTGAACTATCTACAAGGTAACTTCTTCTAGCTGATCTCTCTACAGGGTGATTTGTTTGTAACTGAACTCTCTGCATGATGGTTTCTTTGTAGCTGAACTCTCTACAAGGTGCCTTCTTCTAGCTGATCCCTCTACAGGGGGATTTACTTGTAGCTGAACTCTCTACAAGTGATTTATTTGCAGCTGAACTCTTTATGTGGTGGTTTCTTTGTAGCTGAACTCTCTACAAGGTGACCTCTTCTAGCTGATCTCTCTACAGGGTGATTTGTTTCTAGCTGAACTCTCTACAGGTGATTTTTTGCAGCTAAACACTCTACATGGTGGTTTCTTTGTAGCTGAACTCTGTACATGATGGTTTCTTTGTAGCTGAACTCTTTACAAGGTGACTTCTTCTAGCTGAACTCTCTATGGGGTAATTTCTTTGTAGCTGAACTCTCTATATGATGGTTTCTTTGTAACTGAACTCTCTACAAGGTAACTTCTTCTAGCTGATCTTTCTACTGGGTGATTTGTTTGCAGCTGAAATCTCTACATGGTGGTTTCTTTGTTGCTGAACTCTCTACAAGGTGAATTCTTCTACCTGATCTCTCTACAGGGTAATTTGTTTGTAACTGAACTCTGTACAAGTGCGTTTTTGTGGGTGATCTCACTGCAGGTTGATTTGTTTGCAGCTGAACTCACTAAAGGGTGATTTTGCTTGTAGCTGAACTCCTTGCATTGTGTCTAGTTTCTAGCTGATCTCTCTACAGGGTGATTTGTTTGTAGCTGATCTCTCTACAAGTTGATTTGTGTGTAGCTGATCTCTCTGCAGGTTGATTAATTTGTAGCCGATCTCTCTACAAGGTAATTTGTTTGTAACTGAACTGTCTATAAGGTGATTTATTTGTAGCTGATCTCTCTGCAGGTTGATTTGTTTTAGCTGAACTCTCTACAGGGTGATTTACTTGTAGCTGAGCCCCTTACATTGTGGCTAGTTTCTAGCTGATCTCTCTACAGG
Source organism: Dysidea avara (assembly GCF_963678975.1). Classification (NCBI taxonomy): domain Eukaryota; kingdom Metazoa; phylum Porifera; class Demospongiae; order Dictyoceratida; family Dysideidae; genus Dysidea; species Dysidea avara. The sequence continues at coordinate 38,948,964 of NC_089275.1, read as the reverse complement.
GTGATTTGTGTGTGGCTGATCTTTCTACAGGTTGATTTGTTTGTAGCCGATCTCTCTACAAGGTAATTTGTTTGTAGCTGAACTCTGTACAAGGTGCTTTTTTGTAGGTGATCTCACTGCAGGTTGATTGTTTTGTAGCTGAACTCACTAAAGGGTGATTTGCTTGTAGCTGAACTCCTTACATTGTGTCTAGTTTCTAGCTGATCTCTCTACAGGGTGATTTGTTTGTAGCTAATCTCTCTACAAGTTGATTTGAGTGTAGCTGATCTCTCTGCAGGTTGATTAATTTGTAGCCGATCTCTCTACAAGGTAATTTGTTTGTAGCTGAACTCTCTATAAGGTGATTCGTTTGCAGCTGAACTCTCTACATGGTGGTTTCTTTGTTGCTGAACTCTCTACAGGGTGTTTTGCTTGTAGCTGAACTCTCTACAGGGTGATTTGTTTCTAGCTGATCTCTCTACAGAGTGATTTTTGTTGCTGACACCTCTTCAGGGTGATTTTTTTTCTAGCTGATTGCTCTACAGGTTGATTTGTTTGTAGATGAACTCTCTACAGGGTAATTTGCTTGTAGCTGAACTCCTTACTTTGTGTCTAGTTTGTAGCTGATCTCTCTACAGGGTGATTTGTTTGTAGCTGATCTCTATACAAGTTGATTTGTGTGTAGCTGATCTCTCTGCAGGGTGATTTGTTTGTAGTCGATCTCTCTACAAGGTAATTTGTTTGTAGCTGAGCTATCTATATGGTGATTTGTATGTAGCTGATCTCTCTGCAGATTGATTTGTTTTAGCTGAACTCTCTACAGGGTGATTTGTTTCTAGCTTATCTCTCTACAGGTTGATTTGTGTGTAACTGATCTCTCTACAAGCTGATTTGTTTGTAGCTGATCACTCTGCAGGTTGATTTGTTTCTAGATGATCTCTCTACAGGTTGATTTGTTTGTAGCTGAGCTCTCTGCAAAGTGTTTTGTTTGTAGTTGATCTCTCTACAAGGTGATTATTTGTAACTGACCTCTCTTCAGGGTGATTTGTTTCTAGCTGATATCTCTACAGGGTGATTTTTTGTAGCTGACCTCTCTTCAGGGTGATTTGTTTCTAGCTGATCGCTCTACAGGTTGGTTTGTTTGTAGCTGAACTCTCTACAGGGTGATTTGCTTGGAGCTGAACTCCTTACATTGTGTCTAGTTTGTAGCTGATCTCTCTACAGGGTGATTTGTTTGTAGCTGATCTCTATACAAGTTGAATTGTGTGTAGCTGATCTCTCTACAAGGTAATTTGTTTGTAGCTGAACTATCTAAAAGGTGATTTGTTTGTAGCTGATCTCTCTGCAGGTTGATTTGTTTTAGCTGAACTCTCTACAGGGTGATTTATTTGTAGCTGAACTCCTTACATTGTGTGTAGTTTGTAGCTGATGTCTCTACAGGGTGATTTTTTGTAGCTGAACTCTCTACAGGGTGATTGCTTGTAGCTGAACTCCTTACATTGTGTCTAGTTTCTAGCTGATGTCTCTACAGGGTGATTTTTTGTAGCTGAACTCTCTACAGGGTGATTTGTTTCTAGCTTATCTCTCTACAGGTAGATTTGTTCATTGCTGATCGCTCTAAAGGTTGATTTGTTGCAGCTGAACACCCTGCAAAGTGTTTTGTTTGTAGCTGATCACTCTAAAGGGTAATTTGTTTGTAGCTGAACTCTCTCCACAGTGACTTGTGTGTAGCTGAATTCTGTGTAACTGAATTCTCTAGAGAGTGACTTAATTGTAGCTGAATTCTCTACACAGTGCATGACTTGTTTATAGCTGAACTTTCTTCAGTGTGACTTGTAATGTTCTGAATCTCTATAGTGATATATTTGCATAACTCTCCACATGGTGACTGTCTTCTTGCTGAACTGTCTATAAGATTAACTGTTTGCAGCTGAACTCCCTACAGAATAACTTGTGATGTAATAAAATTCTATAATGGATTAAATAAATTAGCCGAATGCTCTATTAGGGTGACTGTTCTATTAGAGTATCTCGATCTCGCATTTGCTACACGGAGTTGGCTTTCGAATCATAACTCAGTGGTTTGTAATCCGATTCTTCTGTACTACTGCAAGGACTTTCTATGAAGATTATTCCAGCTATACACCGATTTTCAGCTCATTGCTCTAAGCGGTTTGCCTAGTAGGCGTGAAAACTAATACTTTTTTATTCATAAAAATCGATCGCGTAATTGTGACACAGGTTGGGTTTTGTGTCATATCTCCGTGGTCTTTATCTCGATTCCTTTCAAACCACCAAAAGGCACTCCTACGATGGTTACTCCATCTACATAGCAATTTTCAACTCATTCCATGAAGCGGTTTACCCTGTAGGCGTGACAACAAATCGATCTTGTTTTACGCGAATAATCGGTCATAACTCCTGAACCATTCATCGGATTTGTACCAAATTTGATGCTAGGATTCGCCTTTGGACTCCCTTTCTGTGTGCCAAATTTCAAGGCGATCGGAGCACGCGTTTGCTTGTTATAGCAATTTTTGCAAGTGTGCGAAAAGACGAAGAAGAAGAAGAAGAAGAAGAAGAAGAAAAAAAAAACGAAGAAAAAAAAAACGAAACTTTGGCAGCTCGTATCTCGGAAATGGCTGGAGCGATTTCCTTCAAATTTGGAATGTAGACTCCCTTGGCTGGCGGGCAACTGTGTAGCAAATTTGGTTCCAATCAGATAAGTGATCACCGAGATACAAATGCGTGAAAATGACGTTTTCGTTCTTCCTGTCAATATACTCACGGGTGTGGCGCGCCAACTTCTTGGGCCGCACGACACACTACCGTGTGTCTTGATCCTGTAGCTTGATAGCTATCTAAACAAGGTGCATGCACTGACAAAGTAAAAAAAGTACTGCAGCATATGAGGCTGCTGTATGTTTTAATGTATCTATTCTCAGATAAGCAACTAAAAGAAGTCATTATTATGGCCTACGACTGTAATTTTTATTATAAAAGTATTGGGAAGATGGCCACTTATGGGATCAAAGTATGTATATAACCCCAATTACAGGTGGCCTTGTTAAGCAGTTCATGAAGTTATAACCTTACATTTGGGACCTACAAAGGAGATTGTTTGGCTTAAGGTGGCTACTAAGGGAGGTTGTACTACTGTACACCTGCATGGAGTATTAATATAGTGACTATAGCATCTCCACTTTTAAATGCATGAAAGGAAGAAATGAGTGCACAGTGAAATATGTATAGACAGTGGAGCGTAAAGATATATAGCTTTCTATGAAGAATACAAAATGGTGTCTAGCCTCACAAAGACTGCTTGAGTGAAGGTAGAGTGACCAGTCAATACTCTAATGAAATGCATTCACAGCATACTACTCTGAAGAGCAGTTATGAAACAGAGCTAGAGTTGGCTATCGACAAACTTACTGATAACAACCTACCAAGTAATTTTCATCTGCCAAGTCAGGTGACTACAAAAACATACCTAATTATTTCATTAAATATGAATTTTCGGTTGTATGTCCTTACAAGTCAAAATTACTGGCTGGAGAATTGCCTAAATTGACTGAACGTACAATAAATAATGTGTCCACTATTGTGTAGCATAAGTATGATCTTTTGTAGTGTTTCTAGTATATCTAATCCAAAACAGCCAAGCTGTAAAAAAAGAGTGCATAACCCAAAAAGGCTATAGTGAAAAAAGATGTGAAACCCAAGGTGGTGGCCAAGAAATGGCTGTGATGGTAGGTTAATGGTAAAAATTTTAATAATGACAATTCAGGTGAATTTGGTGCTGCTTGGTCTTGGCACAAAATTCACCTGAATTGTTGTTATTAAAATTTTTACCATTAACCTACCATCACAGCCATTTCTTGGCTGCCACCTTGGATTTACCTTTTTTCATCATAGCCTTTTGATTACAAGCTTACATTCCATGATCATACCCATTAAAGTTACAACCAAAGCTAATTGAATACTTGGCATGATCAAGAAGTCCTTTGAATACCTTGACTCAGGTATGTTGTCTAAGTTATTTACCACACTAGTTTGACCCATCTTGGAATACAGTAATTCCATTTGGGGGCCACTATTAACTCTTGATCAGAGAAAGGTTGAAACAGTAGCTACCCATCTCCTCCCATCATTACATGACAAATCCTATACTGAGAGGCTGTCATTTCTATCCTTACCATCTCTGGTGTATAGACGCCAGAGGGGTGATTTAATTTTTCTATGCAAAATTCTCGAGAAATTCTTAATGATTATTCCAGCTCTGACTTTATTAATCTGTAGACCTATTCCACTACTACTACTACTACTATATACTACTACTACTACTACTACTACTACTACTACTACTACTACCAAACAACATCCAAGATTATGAGATCAAATTACATTATGAATAGAGTGATTAATGATTGGAACAATTTTCCTACCCCCGTTGTAGAAAGTACTTCAATTAACACTTTTAAATTGCTGTTAGACAATTATTTAACAGATTTTAGATTTACTTTTGTATAATGTTAATGCACTGATCAGGTATACAGGCTTCGCCTTTACCCATATTTAATCATAATCATAATATATATCTTGCTTGACTGATCAAAACATTGGTTATTATCATTTAATATTTTAAAGTGCAAGGTCTTACATATTGGCAATGCTCCATACACTGGCAATTGTACTATAACAGGAATCCAGCTGGAGCTATTGGATAACATTCGAGATCTTGGCATACAAATTGACTCAAAATTAAAATTTCATATAATTGTATTCACACAGACATGGTAGTTAAAAAGGCCTACCATATTCTAGGTCTCATCTGTATATCATTTGAGTGTAAAGACTCTGATGTCATGGTAAAACTATATAAAACACTTGTTCGCTCAATCATTTGAGTGTAAAGACTCTGATGCCAGGGTAAAACTATAAAAAACACTTGTTCGCCCAATTGTTGAATATAACAATGTCATATGGGTACCTTCTTACACACTTGACAATCAAAAACTTGAAAGAATATAGTGTAAAGCAACCAGAATGATTCCATCTATCAGCCATTTATCATATTAAGACATCTAAACCTATACCTTCTTTACGGACTTGATCTACTTGTACCAAATTCTCAAAGGCAATGTAATAACTCTCTCTTACTTGTGTATGGAAACCAAATGCATACACAGTATAAGGGCAGCCATTTTCCCCTTCTTTTGTGTAAAAGACAGTGCTGCGTGTGATCAACATATTATAGCTACAGTGTACACAATAATTACTAGCTATAATTAAGCCATAATAGTGAAAATGTTTGAACTACATAGTTTGTTAATTGTAAAACATTTCAAAACACTGTGCTTTGAAAAAGAGGTAGTACTCAGGTACAGGCCTTTTTACTATTTCATCCTACTGTATTATGAAATCAGCAATTTTAAAGGAAAATATCACATTTCCTGAGAAGTATAAGATCAGCCTTTGTTGAATTAAAACCATATCAGACCTGGTGTAAAGTGGTGTGCTACACACCATGCCCCATCATGGCATGTGCATTGCACATTTCCTTTAAATGGCACAACCTTAATGTGTTCATGAGAGAAAAAGTTTTATGTAACATTAGATGCCTGTACATGTCAACAGTGATATGCACGTAAACACTTCATTTGTACTGTGTGCTTTTAGACTAGCTGACACATGACATGGACTGACACACCATTTTATAGGCATTTGCATTTAACATGGTTGAATGCAGATCCTGGATCACAGGCAGTGTGGCTCTTCAGTCACTTGCCTAGACCGCAAGCTGTTTTTGGGTCAAATCACCACCTGGTCTGCTGCATTCGCCAAAGCTTTAGTATCGAATTTCTGACTCAGTGCTACTGTACATGCTTTCATAGTGGTTGGTCCATAGTGGAATTGTAACTATTAGAAATCACGTAAGTCCCATGAAATGTCTGCAAACAGCCAGGACAAGCAATAGGAAAACTATTTTATTGTGCACAATACATGCAATACTACTTCATGAGGTGTCAAAGAAATGTTGAAATTTCACCTGCACAGAATACTACAGTAATAATTATTATACAGACTTTTGGGACATCTAAAGGCATTTGCCTTTGCATTCTGTAGTAGAGACTAAGAATCCTAAAGATATCATCTTAGTAGATTTTTTTGTTTTCATTGATATCATAAGCTTAAATGGCTTCACATGTAAACAATCAAGCCATGCAGCTTCACAATCAAGTAGCTTAAGTTATGTAGCTTCACTATGTGAGTATGTGTAACAGTAGCCCTATAGGCCTGCTATTAATGGCCATGGCCACTGCTGATCTGCTATTAGATACAAAGGTTATGAATTGAAGCTATTTGATGAAATGATTTAAATTAAGATGTTGCAAGTATACAGTTGCTAGCAATAAGGCATTTCTTGCAGTCATGTTTAGGGCTCAAATGAATAGTGGTTCTTACTATTCAGATATTCTTTATTCATAACTACTGAATATTCTACTTTTTTTTCAGCATTAGTGTGGACAAGATATCAATAATCCTGTTGTACAAGAAGCTTCTTTATAACAATTCGGAATCAACATGATTTGATTACTTTTGTAGGATCAAGATTTGTTATGTACTCTACACACTGATGTTATGTATTTCCTTTGAAACAAATATTTGAATACCTAAAATGGTATTCGAATGTTCACTGAATATTCGAATAATAGAATATTCGTTTGAGCCCTACTCATGTTTATCAAATCCTCGGCTTTAAATGCACAGTGCTTGCGTAATGTTTTATGTACATTCAAGGGCATGTATCACATCAGCTTTAACATTCAAATGTTGGCAGCCAGCATAGCTGATGGACTATACTACGAGGTATGTAAATCATGTAGCTACAATGTTGCACATGTACACTATGTATGTAGCTAGCTACAACACAAGAAATTAACAACAATAGTTAGCAAACCAGTAACTACAGTAGTAGATAAAATCAGCTATTATAATAGGCATTAGGGTTAAAATGCACAGAAACATTACATGAAATTAAACTATTGTTAAAGGAATAGTCTTATAGCCACATACTGCAATATTGCTTCACACCATTTTCTATCCATTGGTGGGTACAACCAATCACTACACTGAAGAGTTTTTGTTCTGTAATGATTATCAGCATGTACCACAATTTATTTTAAGAATCCTGTGAGCAGCTTTTTACATACATCAGTATAGCTAATTGTGTGTGAATCTCATTCCTTTTCACTGATTATAGTCTTGTGAAGGTGGCAGTGGTAATTGAAGTGAAAGAGAATCAAATCCTTATAACAGACATGTTGCATGGTGTGTGTGTAGCTAGCTATTATTGTATGTATGTATATAATGCTAAGAACAAGTACAAGAGAATTCCTTATTTCAGACATGTCTCCAGCAGTAGAAAACTAGTATATCTAAAAAATTAACTGGAGTAGGGATCTGCGTATGCTACGAAAAGCACTGAAACAAGGGTTGTTTAGCTAAAAATGGTGATATGATATCACAATCAAACAATATGACAGGTAATCCCCACTGTGGTGGAGTGCTAGAATCTATGTTTTCTTTCATTATGGCACCCCACCACAGCAGAGATTATGTTGTATTGTTGACGTGATAAGATATCACCATTTTAGCTAGACAAGAAAGACAGCCCCCATTTTCAGTGCTTTTTGTTACATAGATCTTTATTTTAGTTTAATATATAGCTTTTTTTGTTATTGTTTTTTACTACTGAAGACATGAAACTATTTGTAGCTAGCTAACATTATTACTGCATATGTATAAGAACAAATACAAGATAATTCCTTATTTCAAAACCATCTCCAGCAGTAAAAAAATTAATCTATACCAAAACAGCCTAGCTGTGAAAACAGCTGCTGCTCTCCAAAAAGGCCAGGGTGAAAAAATTGTAAAACCAAACATGGCAGCCAATTCCAATATGATGCATCATTAAAAATGATACTGATCATTGCAGCTCCAATTGTATCCTCTAGTATCTAGTAATTCCCAGAGACCACACTATCTATATATACCACTATATACCACTTTGACACCTCAGATCAAAGGAAACCACAGGATTATATCACATATTGCCCTGACCACAGGGTGATATCTAGATATCAACCTGCAGTTAGGGCGATATCATGATACTGTATTATAGCCCCAAACACAACTGCCTTTGACGTTGAGGCACCTACAAAGCATCAGTTCCCTTTGATTATTTATATAGAGATGCTTAAAGTTTTGCATTGTGGGTTTGAGTTAAACATTTTGGTTTAGTTAGGGGCACTGTTGTGAAGCAAAAAGAATTGAGTGAGTCAGCATTGCATAGTTCAGTTGCTAAGCATCACTAAACAACCATTTTTGTAATGTGAGGATTGTTTTCTTCAGAGTTCATTTCAACTGCATGAAAAGATGCTTCAAACATTCCCAACCTATATGTCTAAGTGTTTATCTTAGCACCTTAGGTTACTTTATTCATCCACAAAGTGGTTATTTGGTTTAAAATGGTGTCACTTTCAAACACACCTTATGTAGCTAAAGTCTTTGAGCAGGCTGTAGGACTAGGTGTCCTACAGACCTTCAGCACTTGTGCTGTAAAGCATTAATGATAATAATAAATAAATCACTACAACCAGTGAAACCCACAACCATTTCTTTTTTGTGCCCACAATTTAAACCCATAATCGTGTTTGCAAACCTCTGTATAAAAGCAATGTGGTGATGCAGGTTTGTCTTCCTTCACCTATTAGGTGAGCATACCAGAGTGGTATACATTACGTATACCATGGCCACTCGGGATTTGCCTGATATATATGCCCGTGCCCTTGGGCCTGCAGCCCTCAGGCTTGGGTATATATATCAGGCAAATCCCTTGTGGTCATGGTATAACTATTAAATAAAATTATGTTATAGTTATATCCCGGTACGAGGGTGATATCATTGTTATTACACATTGTTATTACACGAGTCCGAGGCGGAGCTGAGGATGAGTGTAATAATAATGATATCATCCGAGTATACGGGATATAACTACTTTATATCCCAGTGCGCGGGAGTGCGCAGAAGTATACGGATAGTAAATTAAGTTCCGGTTTGAGTTCCTGTCACTGTGCTCAAGATTTCGTCCGAATTGTGTGAAGATTCTACTTCGTAGCTACAAGAGAGACCTTACATACTGCCTACAGTACTGTAGCGAGGGGCGGTGTTATGAAGCAGCGGTTCCAGGTACGATTCGTCGGTGGTGTCGCGTGGTGTGCAAGAGAAAAATAAAGACCAACAAGTGGTTACCATAGTCCGAGATAGAACGATGAAGCTAGAGGAAGTTAGTTCTTCACCATAGTGACCGTTGGGAGTGATTGCTGGAGCGAAAATCGTCACGAACTATTCTTGACATTTGTTAAACCATCGTATTGGTAACTTGTAGTGTTATTGTGTAAAGGATTAACAGTTTTCTTGTAAGATTTAGCTAGTTTTAAGTGCTGTATTGGTGTTTTGTATCAATATCAAGACACACGGTAGTGTGTCGTGCGGCCCAAGAAGCCGGCGCGCAACCCCGTGAGTATATTGACAGGAAGAAAGAAAACGCAATTTTCGCACCTCCGTAGCTCTGTGCTACCTTGATGAAACAAGACAAATTTTGCTGTGTACATTCCCTCCTACTTCAGTACTCCACATTCCAAATTTGAGCGAAATCGCTTCAGGCATTCCTGAGATATGCGACTTCAAAAATTGGCTTAGTTTCTTCGTTTTTTTTTTTCTTCTTCTTCTTCTTATTTTTCTTCCTCTTTTCGCACACTTACAAAAACTGCTATAAAACGCGAACGCGTTATCCGATTGCCTTGAAATTTGGCACACAGAAGGGTGGTATAAAGGCGCATCTCTGCACCAACTTTGGCTGGAATACCATAAACAGGCAAACAGTTATGAGCGATTATGCACGAAAAATAACACCAATATGTTGTCACGCCTACAGGGTAAACCGCGTATGGGAAGAAGCTGAAAATCGGTGGGTGAATAGGTTAACTATTTAACCTCAAACCTTTTGTGGTTTGAAAGAAATCGAGCTAAAAACCAGGAAGATACAGCAAAAAAATCAACAGTGTGTAACAATTACGCAATCGAGATTAGCAAATTTATTTTATTATTATTATTATTATGCTTGCCACGCCTACCAGATAAACCACTTGGGGTAATGCTTTGAAAATCGCTGTACAGATGGAGTTATCATCTTAGAAAGGCTCTTCAATGGTGTAGAAAAATCAGACTTAAAGCCACGGAGTTATAACACGAAATCCAACTTGGTGTAGCAAGTGCGAGATCGAGAAACTCTAATAGAGCAGTCATCCTAATAGAGCAGTCACCCTGAACAGAATTCAAGAGATCAGTTAGAAATAAGTAACCTGTATAGAGATCAGCTACAAACAAATCACCCTGTAGAGAGTTCAGCTACAAACAATTCACCCTGTTCAGACATCAGTTAAAAGAAGTTTTCTTGTAGAGACTTCAGTTACAAACAAATCACCCTGTTGAAAGATCAGCTAGAAGATGTCACCTTATAGATAGTTCAGTTACAAAGAAACCACCATGTAGAGAATTCAGCTACAAACTAGTGACCCTGTAGATACATCAGCTAGAAGAAGTTACCTTGTAGAGAGTTCAGCTACAAAGAAACCATTCTGTAAAGAGCTCAGCTGCAAACAAATCACCTATACAGAATTCAACTACAAACAAATCACCCTGTAGAGAGATCAGCTAGAAGAAGTTACCTTGTAGATAGTTCAGCTACAAACAAATCATCCTGTAGAGAGATCAGCTAGAAGAAGTTACCTTGTAGATAGTTCAGCTACAAACAATTCACCCTGTACAGAGCTCAGTTAAAAGAGGTTTCCTTGTAGAGAGTTCAGCTACAGACAAATCACCCTGTAGAGAGATCAGTTAGAAGAAGTTACCTTGTAGATCGTTCAGCTACAAACAATTCACCCTGTAAAGAGATCAGCTAGAAGAAGTTACCTTGTAGAGAGTTCAACTACAAAGAAACCATCATGTAGAGAATTCAGCAGCAAACAAATCATGTATAGAGAGTTCAGCTACAAACAAATCTCCCTGTAGAGAGATCAGCTAGAAGAAGTTTCCTTGTAGAGAGTTCTGCTACAAACAAATCACCCTGTAGAAAGATCAGCTAGAAGAAATCACCTTGTAGAGAGTTCAGTTACAAAGAAATCATCATGTAGAGAGTTCAGCTACAAACTAGTGACCCTGTAGATACATCAGCTAGAAGAAGTTACCTTGTAGAGAGTTCAGCTACAAAGAAACCATTCTGTAAAGAGCTCAGCTGCAAACAAATCACCTATACAGAATTCAACTACAAACAAATCACCCTGTAGAGAGATCAGCTAGAAGAAGTTACCTTGTAGATAGTTCAGCTACAAACAAATCATCCTGTAGAGAGATCAGCTAGAAGAAGTTACCTTGTAGATAGTTCAGCTACAAACAATTCACCCTGTACAGAGCTCAGTTAAAAGAGGTTTCCTTGTAGAGAGTTCAGCTACAGACAAATCACCCTGTAGAGAGATCAGTTAGAAGAAGTTACCTTGTAGATCGTTCAGCAACAAACAATTCACCCTGTAAAGAGATCAGCTAGAAGAAGTTACCTTGTAGAGAGTTCAGCTACAAAGAAACCATCATGTAGAGAATTCAGCAGCAAACAAATCATGTATAGAGAGTTCAGCTACAAACAAATCTCCTTGTAGAGAGATCAGCTAGAAGAAGTTTCCTTGTAGAGAGTTCTGCTACAAACAAATCACCCTGTAGAAAGATCAGCTAGAAGAAATCACCTTGTAGAAAGTTCAGCTTCAAAGAAGCAATCATGTGAGAGTTCAAGTACAAACAAATTGTCCTGTAGAGAGATCAGCTAGAAGAAGTTACCTTGTAGAGAGTTCAGCTACAAAGAAACCATCATGTAGATAGTTCAGGTACAAACAAATCACCCTGTAGAAAGATCAGCTATAGAAGAAATCACCTTGTAGAGAGTTCAGCTACAAAGAAACTATCATGTAGAGAGTTCAACTACAAACAAATCACCCTGTAGAAAGATCAGCTATAGAAGAAATCACCTTGTAGAGAGTTCAGCTACAAAGAAACTATCATGTAGAGAGTTCAACTACAAACAAATCACCATGTAGAAAGATCAGCTATAGAAGAAATCACCTTGTAGAGAGTTCAGCTACAAAGAAACCATCATGTAGAGAGTTCAGCTACAAACAAATCGGCCTGTAGAGAGATCAGCTAGAAGAAATTACCTTGTAGAGAGTTCAGCTACAAAGAAACCATCATGTAGAGAGTTCAGCTGCAAACAAATCACCTGTAGAGAGTTAAGCTACAAACAAATCTCCCTGTAGAGAGATCAGCTAGAAGAAGTCACCTTGCAGGGAGTTCAGTTACAAAGAAATAAACCATGTAGAGAGTTCAGCTGCAAACAAATCACCTGTAGAGAGTTCAGCTAGAAACAAGTCACCCTGTAGAGAGATCAGCTAGAAACAAGTCACCTTGTAGAGAGTTCAGCTAGAAGAAGTCACATTGTAGAGCTACAAAAAAACTACCATGTAGAGTTCAGCTGCAAACAAATCACCCTGTAGAGAACTCAGCTACAAACAAATCGCCCTGTAGAAAGATTAGCTAGAAGAAGTTACCTTATAGGGAGTTCAGCTATGAACAGATCACCCTGTAGAGAGTTCAGCTACAAACAAATCACCCTGTAGAGAATTCAGCTACAAACAAATCACCCTGTAGAGAGTTCAGTTACAAAGAAACCACCATGTAGAGAGTTCAGCTGCAAAAAAATCAATCACTCTGTTGAGAGTTCAGCTAGAAGAAGTCACCTTGTAGAGAGTTAAGCTGCAAATAAATCACCCTGTAGAGAATTCAGCTACAAACAAATCACCCTGTAGAAAGATCAGCTAGAAGAAGTTACCTTGTAGAGAGTTCAGCTACAAAGAAACCACCATGTAGAGAGTTCAGCTGCAAACAAATCACCTGTAGAGAGTTCAGCTAGAAACAAGTCACCCTGTAGAGAGATCAGCTAAAAACAAGTCACCCTGTAGAGAGTTCAGCTAGAAGAAGTCACATTGTAGAGAGTTCAGCTACAAAGAAACTACCACGTAGAGAGTTCAGCTGCAAACAAATCATCCTGTAGAGAGTTCAGCTAGAAGAAGTCACCTTTTAGAGAGTTCAGCTACAAAGCAACCACCATGTAAAGAGTTCAGCTGCAAAAAACTCAATCACCTTGTAGAAAAATCGGCTAGAAGAAGTTACCTTGTAGAGAGTTCAGCTACAAAGAAACCACCATGTAGAGAGTTCAGCTGCAAACAAATCACCTATAGAGAGTTCAGCTAGAAACAAGTCACCCTGTAGAGAGTTCAGCTAGAAGAAGTCACATTGTAGAAGAGTTCAGCTACAATGAAACTCCCATGTAGAGAGTTCAGCTGCAAACAAATCACCCTGTAGAGAACTCAGCTACAAACAAATATGCAGTGTAAAAAGATCAGCTAGAAGAAGTTACCTTGTAGAGAGTTCAGCTACAACGAAACCACCATGTAGAGAGTTCAGCTACAAACAAATCACGTGTAGAGAGTTCAGCTAGAAACAAGTCACCCTGTAGAGAGATCAGCTAGAAACAAGTCACCTTGTAGAGAGTTCAGCTAGAAGAAGTCACGTTGTAGAGAGTTCAGCTACAAAGAAACCACCATTTAGAGAGTTCAGCTGCAAACAAATCACCCAGTAGAAAGTTCAGGTATGAACAGATCACCCTGTTGAGAGTTCAGTTAGAAACAAGGAATCCTGTAGAGAGATCACCTAGAAGTATCGCCTTGTAGAGAGTTCAGCTACAAACAAATCACCTGTAGAGAGTTCAGCTACAAACGAATCACCCTGTAGAGAGATCAGCTAGAAGAAGTCACCTTGTAGAGAGTTCAGCTATAAAGAAACCACCATGTAGAGAATTCAGCTGCAAACAAACACCCTGTAGAGAACTCAGCTACAAACAAATCGCCCTGTAGGAAGATCACGCTAGAAGAAGTTACCTTGTAGGGATTTCAGCTACAAACAAATCACCCTGTAGAGAGTTCAGCTACAAAGAAACCATTCTGTAAAGAGCTCAGCTGCAAACAAATCACTTGTACAGAATTCAGCTACAAACAAATCACCCTGTAGAGAGATCAGCTAAAAGAAATTACCTTGTAGATAGTTCAGCTACAAACAAATCACCCTGTAGAAAGATCAGTTAGAAGAAGTTACCTTGGAGAAAGTTCAGCTACAAAGAAACCATTTTGTAAGGAACTCAGCTGCAAACAAATCACCTGTACAGAATTCAACTACGAACAAATCACCCTGTAGAGAGATCAGCTATAAGAAGTTACCTTGTAGATAGTTCAGCTACAAACAAATCTCCCTGTAGAGAGATCAGCTAGAAGAAATTACGTTGTAGAGAGTTCAGCTACAAAGAAACCACCATGTAAAGAGTTCAGCTGCAAAGAAATCACCCTGTAGAAAATTCTGCCAGAAACAAATTGCCCTGTAGAAAGATCAGTTAGAAGAAGTTACCTTTTAGAGAGTTCAGCTACAAAGAAACCATTCTGTAAAGAGCTCAGCTGCAAGCAAATCACCTATACAGAATCCAGCTACAAACACATCACCCTGTAGAGAGATCAGCTAGAAGAAGTTACCTTGTAGATCGTTCAGCTACAAACAATTCACCCTGTAGAGAGAGCAATTAGAAGAAGTCACCTTGTAGAGTGTTCAGTTACAAAGAAACCACCATGGAGATTTCTGCAATCAGTATAATATTATGTGACCGGATTTGCGAAAAGGGGTCTTCCACACACATCCAATTCCGTAACCGTTGGAGACCATAACTCAGTGTTCAAGTACCATATTAACTTGACAATTTCACCACGTATTCAGCTATAGTGGTGCTCACCACTGTCCAAAATTCAAGGCAATAGCTCTTTCCGATCTGAAGTTATCAATTGTCAAAGTTGGCAAATTGGATGTGTGTGGAAGACCCCTTTTCGCAAATCCGGTCACATATGTATTATACAGTAGAGCAGCTCAGGTATTTCCGACCACCATGTACTTTCGGACGCAATATTTCCTAGAGGAGCAACAAGACTCGATCAATTATTACACTATTATGGAGACCTATGACTATAACCTCCATATATAAAATATAAAAGGATTCGGTTGCATCGTCTGGCTGCAGTGACCTCGGAAAGCCACTGTCCAAAAACGTCGATGCTCGGACAAAGACATGTGCGCTCGGACCCCACCCTCTACACCCTTCCCATGCAACTTCAATAGCTATTGTGTGGTAGTGATTGATAGAGCTAACCTTGAGCTACCCCATGATATAAGCAGATTAGATTTTTATTAACTGGTATTGTAGATAGCCGGTTTTTCCCAAAGGTGGTAACTTGATCAACAGTCGGACGCAAAAAATCATTATATTTTCGGACTTTTCATTTATTTGTGATAATTTTGGTATTTTATGCCTTTCAGTAAAGCACTAGCTTAAAAGGCTTTAATTTCAGCAATTTAAACACAGGTATAGGGTGTTTTTCGTCAATTCTAGGTGGAAGAAACCAAGCTACATATAGCTGTAGTATAAGTACGTCTATACAAATTAGCTAAATAAGGCCACTCCTCTTACTCATTTCACATTTTTCATATTATTAAAATCAATTTCAGATAGTGGAGGTCAGCAATAAGCTGTAACAGTGTGCAAAACCTCGCTACCGCATATATGACTGTTCTATTAGAGTAGTTTATTGGTTGAGCGAATTTCACTTGTTAACTTTCGTGTTGTAAGCTCCTAGAATTTGTTCTGGAGCAAGTCATAGACGTTGGGTCATGCAAACACGAACACCTGTAAAATTTAAACCAGCGAAATTCGCTCAAAATATAAACTACTCTAATAGAACAGTCATATATGCGATAGCGAGGCTTCACACACTGTTGCAGTTTACTGCTGACCTCCACTACCAGAAATTTACTTAAACAATATCAAAAATGTCAAATGAGTAGAGAAGTGGCCTTATTTAGCTAATTTGTATAGACGTACTATAATACAGCTATACCGTATAGAGGGAAACTTTGGCTGGGGGAAACTTTGGCGAATTTGGCGATTCGCTACAAATTCGCCAAAGTTTAACCCGCCAATTGCTCGTAGCGCCTGAGATTAGCATCTTCATAGCTACAGATTGAGCTTGAATTCGTCAAAGTTTATTTCGCCAAATGTGATTTAGTTTCCAATTCGCCAAAATTTATCCCCGCCAAAGTTTCCCTCTATACGGTATGTAGCTTGGCTTCTTCCACCTAAAATTGACAAAAACACCCTATACCCGTGTTTAAATTACTGCATTTAGAACCTTGTAAGTTAGTGCTTTACTGAAAGTCATAAAATACCAAAATTATCACAAATAAATGAAAAGTCCGAAAATATAATGATTTTTTTGCGTCCGACGGTTGATCAAGTTACCACCTTTGGGAAAAACCGGCTATCTACAATGCCAGTTAATAAAAATCTAATCTGCTTATATCATGGGGTAGCTCAAGGTTAGCTCTATCAATCACTACCACACAATAGCTATTGAAGTTGCATGGGAAGGGTGTAGAGGGTGGGGTCCGAGCGCACATGTCGTTGTCCGAGCATCGACGTTTTTGGACAACGACATGTGCGGTTAATGACAATTTAGGTAAATTTTGTGAAGCGGCACAAAATTCACCTGAATTGTCGTTATTAAAATTTTTACCATTAACCTACCATCACAGCCATTTCTTGGCCGCCACCTTGGATTTCACATCTTTTTTCACCATAGCCTTTCTGAGGGCCGCACACTTTTTTTACAGCTTGGCTGTTTTGGATTAGATTTCCTTATTTGGCTCTTTGTTCCATTGGTAACAATGCCATTCGCGGTTATTATGATGTCACGAAAGAGACTGATTGGCTCCGCAACAGGGTGATAAGTTAGTTATCACTGGGTGATAACTAATATATCGTACAGTAGCAGCGCCGACCTGTCTAGCTGTATGGTAGTTATAACCCAGCGCGGCGCTTTGATACTCCCACGCACTGGGATGTAAGTTCATATACAGTACTTTTATAATGTATCCAAAAAGTTCCCTTTCTTTTTTGCAGGAGATCTTGTACTTGTTGCCATGGATACTGCTCACTGTAAGGCAAAATTCAGGCTGCATTTGTGAAATTGTTTGTAGGATACTTTTATTTATTTATTAAGGCTTTGCAGCACAAGTGCTGAAGATCTGTAGGACACCTGGTTGTACAGCCTGTTTAAAGTTGTTACAGTTGAAAAGGTGGAGAAAGGAGAAAAAATCCATGACTGGACCCAGGAAGCCTCGAACCTGCAGCCATCCGATTAATGCTCGAATGCTTACAGGAGTCTGCCAGACAGTCAGGATGTTTTCTCCTTGTCAATTTCATATATATGTATCCATAGGAACTCTAGTGGGTAACTTAGTATCTAAAAGTACCCATGTGGAACCAAATGGACATCAGTTATACACTAATGTACATACTGTATTGTCTTGAATAGCTAGTGAAAGGGTTCAAGTGTCTGGTCTTAGTAAGAGGCCTGGATGAAAATTTCTTTACAGCAGCTTTGACCCAGGCCACAGGGTAAAAGTTTGAAGGAAATGAACATTGCAGTTAACTGTCAGAACATTTATTCTTGTTATGATGGTTACTCAGTACACAGCTTGTAATTGTTTCCATAGAAACTATGTCAGTTAGTGGTATTATTCTTGTGTTGTGCAATGTATGGGGTTTGGCATAAAATCTTCTCATTATGTATGATACTGTAGAGATTGCTTGCATTGGGCTTTCCACCATTAGTTTGGCGTAAAATTTTCCCATTAAGTACATAGAGCAAAAAGTGGCATAAAATCAGAGTTAAAGGGGAGCATAGCGTAAAATCTTCCCTTTAGACCTAAAGGCAATGTACCCCTTAAATATGCCATTGTGTACCTACAAGGATAAAGCAGTCTTTTGGGAAGAAAGCTGTAGCTTTACATGCATTCCAAGCATCATGGTTTAGCACGTGGAAATGGATACACTATGACGAAATGAATGACAAAGCATACTGTTTTTATTGCGTGTAGGAATTTAAAGAAAATAAACTGAAGGCACCAAAGCAGATCCAGCATTTGTAAGTTCATACAATTGAATGTAGCCTAATGACTTAAATTAATTCATAGCTGTTACGTACGATAATAATGGTTATGATAATTATAATTATTATGCGTTATCCCTATCATGTAGGTGTACAAAGGATTTCGCAACTGAAAGGATGGGACACTGAGTTTCAGAAAGCATGAGCAAATCGCTTGCCACAAGGAAGCCATCAAGGTAATGAATACTTTACCAGCAAACATAAGAGATATTGGAGAACTATCATCGCAATGCCTTGCTAATCAAAAGGCAAAGAATCGACAGATGTTTCTTCAAATCTTATCAAGCCTTACATTCTTAGCCCTTAAAGGCTTGCCCCTGAGAGGAGATAAGGATGAGAAAGATGGGAATTTTATGCAAGTTTGTAAGATGAAGTCTGAAGACAACCCAGCTATAATTGACTGGTTGCTTCAAACACATCCAAAGCACACAAGTCACCAGATTCAAAATGAAATCCTGGGTATAATGGCAGATCATTTCATCACAAAAATCTCTTCTGGTATTCATAACGCTTCCTTTATTTTGGTAATAAGCGATGAAACAACAGATATATCAAATAAAGAACAGGTGACAGTTGTCATGATCATTCGTTGGGTGATAGCTGATTTTGAAGTTCATGAAGAGTTTGTTGGGCTTTAATTAGTGCATCAATTGATTCAAAAACCATCTTTACTACAACAATCAGTGCTCTTGAGCTTTTAAACTTATCAGTAACTAAATTACATGGCCAATGCTACAATGGAGCTAGTTCAGTACTTGGAATCAAAGATGATGTGGCAAAGCAAATTACAGATCTAGAACCTAGAACTCTTTATACTCACTGCTATGGTCATTCCCTTAATTTGGCTGCTAGTGATGTCGTAAAACAATCTAAAATTTTGCAGGATGCACTGGATACCAGCCATGAGATAACAAAACTCATAAAGTGCTCTCCTCAAAGGGAAAACACATTTCAAGGTTTGAAGGATACATTGTCTACTGCAGATAGCAATTCACCTGGAATCCGGGTGCTTTGTCCAACTATAGATAGACAATGCAAGCAGATTCCCTTGCTAGCACTATTAATAATTATACAGCACTGCAAAGCACCTGGGAAGAGGCCCTTGAAACTACCAAGGACACTGAAACAAAAGCTCATATTCAAGGTGTGGCATCACAAATGTGTACCTTTAAGTTTCTTTTTGGGTCAATATTAGCTGAAATAGTTTTGAAGCACAGTGACAACCTTAGTCGCACTTTACAACACAAAGTCATGTCAGCAGCTGCTGGCCAGAGTGTAGCTCAAATGACAGTGCAAATACTGCAATCAATTCAAAATGATGAGTCATGGAAAAAAGTTTCTTTACTTGCAAAATCATTGGAAGTAGATGAACCACAATTGCCTCGTCATCGCAAACGGCCTAGCTGGTATGAAGAAGGAACTTCAGCAGGTGACTTTCCAAGTAACCCTAAAGATCTCTTTCACCAGCAGTACTTTGAAGCTATTGATTTGATTATTGCATGCATTAATGATCACTTGATCAACCAGGCTACAAGATATACGTCAGGCAGAGGAGTTACTTTAAAATCTTACAAGAAGGAGCCATTTCAATCAGAACTAGACTTTGTTACTAAATTTTACAAAGATGACTGAACAAAAACTATTAGAATCACAACTTTCCACTTTTGCACTGGACTTTAAGTATTACGGTAAATCTAATCACACATTTTTTTAAAGTAAAAGAGTAATTTCATTTACTATCTACCTACAAGTCTGTCTGTCGTTTGCTGCAAATAGTACTGGTGATGCCTGCAACCAATGCTACCTCATAACATTCCTTCAGTGCTTTAAGAAGGGTTATAAACTGTCTTAAAAACACTCTGGGGGGGGGGGGGGGGGGGGGGGGGAGGGTATGCTCCCAGATTCCCCTAAATTGGCATACTTACACTTGACTAATAATCTCATAAGTACAGTTTGCTACTTCCAATAAATGGCCTGACCACTCAAAATTTCTGAGCTCCAGCCCTGAAAAAAGTTAACAAACAAGTACACAAAAAACTTGTAATTTTCAACTAGAGTAGGGACCATAGCACCTCGATAAAAATTACTGAAAAAGCTGGAGTAGTGCATGATATTAAATCATTAGTAAAGCAATAAGAAGTGCATTTCCGTGATGGTATCTTGAGCACAGTAGGGATATAACATTTCTTGTGATTTAATATCATGCACTACTCCAGCTTTTTCAGTACTTTTTATCGATGTACTATGGTCCCTATTCTAGTTCAAAATTCCAATTTTTTTTGTGAACTTGTATACCTATAGTCGATTGCAGCATCAGTGCTACAGTGTACAAAATAGAATCAATTATTTATATGTAGTTTCATATGCTTGTTGTAGCTACAGAATAGTACATAAACATGTCTATTAATAGCTGCATGAAGTCTAACTAGCTAGTTATGGTCTGGCATGGGAATTATCCCTAGAATCCATTAGCTCACCAACACCATACAGTTGGTTTTGTAATATTTGAGGTTTTCTTATTTTAGGAATTCCTTTAATGGCTGTAAATTTGGGTGTTAAATTGCACTGAAAATTGTGTCCCTCTTAGTATGCTGAATTTACAGATGAGCATAAGACAAAGAGACAAAGTTTGTAGTGCTGTTATAGCTTTATCAATGATTATCTCTCATATAATACTACTCTGATCATAATATTGCATAGAACTTTACAGCTATATTGATTCAAAAGACCCAGGCAAGACATATTCTAAAGTAAGAATATATTTTGAATGTCACTGGTAAAGTAGTTGTTTTTACGATTATTTCTCTTTCATTAAGTTGTGTTGTTGTGTTCTTTTTCCAGTTGCTGTAGCTATGCATGCTATATAAATTGTGTTAAATATCCTAGTAGCACCTATACATTGTATTATATACCAGAAAGCACAATGCATGCATGAGTTCATACTTCTATGCAGGGAATAAAGGTTGCAAGGCTTTTCACAGCAACAGTTCCTATATTGCTACTAATTCTGTCCTTAGTCAGTATCGAAACTACTATTACAAAAAATACTCCCTATCAACAATGGAAAAGATGGACCACAAATTTATAAATGACTCCGGTACTATTCAGTATTGAACTCGTGGCTCATTCTAAGTGCATTTGTGGACTAGTTCCAATACTGATAGAGATAAAGATGGAATAAATACAGTACATGATTTTTGCTGTGCTGTTCCTATAAATAATTGCTATTTTGGAGTTGCTAACCCTCTAGGGACCCATCAAAGCTATATAAAGACTTGTATAGGAATGGATGCAGTCTGCATGGCCATGTGCTAAAGGAGCCACAACAGCTGGGATATGAAACTTCCTATGCATTCAGCAACACTTTTACTTCTTGCCAGCAAAGGGTTGTATTGATGTGGCTATTTAACTAGGGAGTTGGGACCTGCAAATATAATATACAGTGTAAATTAAGTAGGGATCAGTATATAAAATGATACTGTATCATACCTTGCATGTGGAAAGAATTATGCAGAAATGATTTTTGGTAAGAATCATTATCTACTAGACAGTTGTAATTTGCATACTGTATGCAACAACTTCACATGCATTATTTGTTGAGAGTTGTGTAGCATTATGTAATGCAGTGCTG